>NC_092206.1:59276050-59366094 GCF_043381705.1 Parasteatoda tepidariorum | reverse complement strand
TATCAGCCTCATAATTACCGGTAAGAAAATACGGCTAATAAAGATTTAATAAAAAAAATACAAATAGAGAACTTATTGATTAGCAAATATGCAGCTTATAGTTATGCAGCAGAATATGATAATAACTGCAACATGATACTAAGATTATTTATTATTATGATTATATATATAACTGTATCATAATTGCAACAAAAACTTGCATTTAAAGAAGTCATAAATTATTTCATTTTAAAGTTTTCATGATGTATTTTACATTATCTTTTGTCTCATCTCAAAAGTTATGTGCAGTGCACAAAACAAAATGGACCACTCTGAATAACTTTTTATCTAATGATCAAATCCTCACGTTCTAGGACTCAATTCTAATAACCTCAAATATGCTAATAATTTAGTGAAGATTATATTTTTTTAAAAATCAGACACATAAATGTATTTTCTCTGAATAAATATGCCTTTTTTCCAACGGATTTGGATTTTTGAGCCCAAAAATAAAGGCTGGCTGCCACAATCTGGGAAATAGCCAGAGAGCTATCCAAAGTTTAGACCTCATAATTTTCAATTTTTCTTTTTGTGTATTTCACAATATCTCTGGAATCTCTTTAGCGAAATGAAAAGTTTTCGCACACAATTTTAAAATTCGTTTATCCTAAGATAGCTCTATGTAAAAAAAATGTAAGAATAATTTATTTATTTTTATTATTTTATTTCATAATATTTGAAAACATTTTGAATTGCAAGGTATATAACTTTTTCTCATTTTTTAAAATGATATAAGAAATTGTATACCTTACAATTCAAACTTTATGTTGACTATTATTAAATAAAATGATAATAAATAATAAATATTTACTGAAACTTACTTTTTTTAACGAAATTTTCTTTGTATTAACGAATCATCTAATTGTGTGCAAATATTTTTCAATTCACTTAAGCAATTTTCGAAATCTGGTGAAATAGACAAAAAGTAAAATTAACATCAAGGGGTCCAAATTTTGGATCATCCTCCTGATCAACCAATGAGGTCTATATTTTCTAAATTTTGAGAGTCAAAAAATCCGAGTTCGTTGAAAAAGAAGTATGCTTATTCATAGAAAGTCCGTTTATGTGTCTGATTTCATAACTAAAATATCGTCTGCACTAATTAATTGGCTTATTAGAGGTTAAATTATTAGAGATTAGAGGTGCTTTTTTTTAAAATCTATCAAGCACTATACCTTGGCAAACAAAGATTCATACCTGTTTATCCTGGTGGACAAGAACTATACTATTAATCATGGTTTCAAGAAAAACATATTTAAACCTTAGGAGCATAAATATGTTTGGGCACTGCTGGTGGCGAGCCGAATCGCGAAACGGATTTGCGGCTTTTCCTGGCCACTGCGTAAAACAACATCCCCAGTACTTCCGGAGGTCCGTACGACCTAGGCTTCTCGGACATGGAAACCACACAGCCGTCACCCATCAGAAGCGTGTGCAGTTCCACACACCTAGAGCCCATTCCTACAGCCCTACAGACCCACTAAAGCTCGTCTGCCTGATGTTGTTGAGAGGGAGATTGATTAAGACATAGAATATAAATGAAACATTAAATGAAACAGACGCACTTAAGAACGCTTTAATCTGTTAAAAACAATAGTTAGGTAGCTCTGCCTAATCCAAGAGTTGCCTTTCCCATTTGACCCAAGTGATGTGCATCACTTGGGTTAAATGAGAAAGCTATTGTGAAGGTTACAGAGTTAGGGATTGAACTTAAAAGCTGAGTTAAGTTAAATTGTCTAATGTAAGTTGTGATCAATGGTCGGACGTTATTTGAAAGATAAGGAGGATTAGCCTGGTAACCATCCTTTGGATTTAGTTTAATGCAGATCTTACATATTTATTAAGTTGAAATTATTGAATACACTGTTGATTTATTGAATACAGAGCTAGGTCACAGTACATATATAAAAATAACATATAAGTGTATATTGCATAAGATTAATGGCGAATGGCAATAGTTTTAAAAAACTATATATTACAGTCATAAGTATGCTTATTAGGATTTGGGAGAAGATGTGTTTAAAAATCGAAAAATAAAACACGAAAATCTATTTTTATTCACAAAAATTCTATAACCTGCCTTGGGAACACTTCCTCTCATTCTAAGAGCCCCAAATAGCTAGTTAGTAAACACTGTAAAGTAAAAAGAGTTTAAATAATAGTAATACATTGTGTCTATGAAAAATTAGTAATAATAATAATCGTATTATCATAATTTTAGGGAGGTAAAAACATGCATTTAAATATTTTTTTTCAAACAACAATTTCTAAATAATATAGTTATCACGTTTTTCATTTCAGTGTTCCTAACATCAGAATATAAAAGGAGTAAAAACCATACAAAAGAGGAGACTCATCAACCTCATATTTCAGAAGAAAATGTTGAAAAAACAGTTTTCTGAATTTTAAAAACATTAATTGTTTAATTTTGCTAACTCCACGTTCGACTCCAAGCATTAAGAAGCTTGTAACTCAACAAGTGATTGATTCGGTTATCTTCTAGTCCGATGTTTGACTGACTCAGCTTTTTACCACAAGTATCAAGTTACTTGAAACTCATCAAGTGTTTAAATCGGTTATTTTCATGTCCGATGGTTGAGTAAAGGCCAGTTTATAGGATCCAAGTATTGGACGAAATTGATTGAAATTTTTGGAAACTTGTTTTGCTTGTAGCTTGGATCGTGATAACCATCTTCCAAGTTCTTGGCTCAAGCCCTTGGATGATGGTAGAGCTTGTTCTACTTTCCATACAAGTTATTCCTCCCATAACCAATCAAGTTTTGTGACGTCAACAAGCAGGCATCATATTATGCCATTTTGCTGTCCGTTTTCATATATTTTAATCCAAATTAATCTGTTAGGGTATATTTGAATTATTATAACTTTATTTGAACTTATTTAGTAATTTCGAATTCTTGTAAGCATGATTTTATAATGTTTAGTATAAACAATACGCATGCGCAGTTTTTTCATCCGACCAATGAATGACATTCAAGAACTTGGATAGTGTTGACGATTCATCCCATTTCTTGGAGAGAGAAGTTTCTCCAAGTCTCGGATTCAAGAACTTAGACCATGTAAACAGGCCTTAACTCAATGTTTCCTCACAAGCATACGTAACAAGCAGTTTACCAATGTTCATCAATTGGTGAATTGCTGAATTGGCGAAATGGTGAATGTTCACCAATTGATTTAATCAAATGTTTATTTTCATGTCTTCGATTTTACTTCCTACATGCATGTGAATTGCTAAATAATAAATTGAAATCTCAGTACACTCTTTCATTCATTCATCGATGAATAAAAGGATTGTGACAATATCGTGATAAACCATTTTCCCCCAAAGATTACATTCTTCCATCAGACTGTCTCTAAAAATTGTTTCTGAAAAGAGATACTTTTTGAAGTGTCTGAAATATCTATTAGATGGCAGTACTATATACAGAAATATTATTCCTTTCCATGCTCCTGCCTTATATTTTTTTCCAATTATTTCGCAAATTCAATTTCACCAACACGTTCATTCAATTCTTTTAAGAGAAAAACCCACTTTGGCGGAATTTATATGTAGTCGTTGTCACGCCAGAGACCACAATCTTACACTAACCGCAATGCCCTGTCCAGTCACTCGCCTTTTGAGCGATAGGGAGGAGGGGTGTAAGACACAGGTGTAAGAATGAAAGCTATATGTAACCAGAAATGAAAATTTGTAGCTTTTCACCGAAAACGCTTTCCTGAACACTTCGAAAAATGTTGCCAAATATTATAGGTTGCTATGTGCTTGAAATGTATATTTTTGAAGGATTAATAAACTCTCATATTACTAAATATTTCTTTATAAATGTCTTTTATGATTTTCGTACTTCTTAACAAAAATGTGTCACACAAATTAATAATAACTCATCTGTAACATGACACGATTCTCGTTTCCAAAACGTAACCTGAAAAGCTAAACAATAACAAAAATAGAGTTACTAATAATTGTGCATTTTTCTGTAACAAAGGCGTTCCTTAAGAAGGACTCTTAATATAGTAAAAAAATTATCAATAATTATGCAAAGTTAAAACAGCTGAAATAATCTTTTTTATTCAAGTAAAGGAATATTTCTACACTCTCAGAAAAATAAGTTCAACGTTGTTGAATCATAATATCATTAATTTGAACCACAATTTGGTGCAATCCTGATAATATTCTTCCGTGCAAGTTGAACAATAGTATCGTGTAATTAAATGATAACGTGATTCATCTTCGTTACACATTTGTGTATGTAGAAAATTTGAACAATGTTATGCTTTACTACAGTCTAAATTTTTTGAGAATGTACAACTTGAAAACTGTTTTTTCATCTTCAATTAGGTTTAAAAATTTAGCTTTTGATTTTATCTGATCTTAAAAATTATTACTTAAGGTATAATTATCACTTCAGAGAATTTATCTTGTCCCACGTCCCCAGTTCAAAAAGAAATTAATGTTCTTAAAAATTTGAAAAAGAAATTTTTAAGAACATTATTTTTAAATCCAAAAATATATTTCCGAATAATAAAAATATTCAGGTTAACACAAAAATTACAAATTTTCGAAAATTCATCAAAATCAATACATTTATTAGCCTCTTTATCACTACCTCTTTTATATCTATACTTTGAATTAAATGATCTAGGAAAATTAAAAACTTTAAATTTATCATAAATACAAAAATCATCAATATTAATAGTACCTTCACCATTTAATTTACTATTTAAAGATAAGAAAAAAGAGTTTAAAGACAGCTAATATAAATATTTTCTAAATTAAGCCTATTATCTAAATTTTCCATAAAATCCAAAATAAAAAGAGCAACATTATCAAAATCATGAAATTGAAAATATAAAATTTCTTAATTTGTTGTACCATTATTATTATCATTAAAGAAATTTTTGCAGCATATCTGTGAGAATTAATTCTCTTATGAAATTCTAAACTAGTTTGTCCAATATAACATAAATTGCAGCAATTACATTGAATTAAGTACATTATATTAAAACATTTACAAAAAAATACATTGGAATGGCAATCAATTTGTTGATTGTCAGCTAAAGGACAGGTTTCGCAATTTTTATTTTTACATTTTTTTATATTTTTTAATTTATTTAAACACAAAATTTGACTTAGTATCTTTTTATCCGAAGTAATCACCAAGTCAAGATTAACATCAGTGCACATTGTTTGGGAGCGCGACGAAACATGCGCCATGAAATAAATATTAATAGTACTTGACTTAAAATTAAATTTAATCTGAAAGGCAAACAGTTAGACAAAAATTAACTCAATTAATAGACAAAGAACAAAACGCATGGGACGTTTAAAGATTTAAAACTTTAAAAAAACATTTAAAAAATCTTGAAACAATTAAATAAGTTTTCTAAATAATTTTTCAAAACAGAAGAAGCAATAAAACACTTTATATAATTTTTCAGTAATTTGCAATAATTTTTCAAAACAAAATGCAGCTGAAACCAGATTTGAAAATTACATAATAAGAAAAGATATCAAAATAAATGAAACAATTAGAAAATACACTTACAGTGGAAAAACGCGCAATGCAGCAGAAATTCCGAAAGGAAAATAAAACCGAAAGAATAAAGAAAAACAATGAATAATGAAAAAGAGAAAAAAATGACAGCTGAACCTTATTTCGTCAGGGGGTACCAGCCCCCGGAAGTCATAAACGCGAAACCTTTTCTATCGAGAGAGCACGACAAATGTTTAAGTTGCACTCTCTGTACCCCAAAAGTTTTGCCAAAGTCCAGGTAGAGAAAATACAATACAAAAAACAAATACAAAAGCATAAAATCTAAACTAATACAAAAGAATACAATACTCAAAATCTTACTTGAAAACAAATTCAAAAACCAGATTACACAATTGACTATACCAAGCATCAACTAAATTGAAATAAACGAAAAAACAACGCCCGTAATTTAATGCACAGAAGGAAGAAAAAGAGCAAGAAAGTAGTTGCCAACATTAATAGAAATACATAACCGGGGCAACTCGGGCAAGACTTGATCAGGTACTATTAAAAGAAAAAACGGAACTAATAATTTTCAATCATTTTCTTAATTTTAAATTCAATATTACAGAAATTAAAAGGAAACGTAAAATGTCAATTTATTTGTTTTATCCTAATTAGTTTAAATCAAAAGAATCAAATACACAAGTGTCCTCCTCTTCTTTGAATTTAAGACTCGTGGAGCCATTTTACTGATATAATAATTCGATTAAATCGTATACCCAGAATTTGTGGAGTCATTTTGAGAATTTTGAGTCATTTTTTTGTTCATGACGTCTTTATGTTGTAGGTAAAGGTTCGTTGAACATATAAAATAAAATAAACCTTTAAATGAATAATATATTATAAAAAATAATAATTTAATAAAAATAAAAGTTAACTAATAAAGAAAAGCGATTGTTTTGTTTTAAAACATTCCAAAAATTTCAACAAAAAAAAATTATGTATCGAATTACCCGAAGCTTTCCTTCCCCTCTTCAGCAGCATAGCATTCCTTCCTGGGGAATTTTTGATAGAACTAACCCTCAATTGCGTTACATGATGAAGAAAACCACAAAAACATCCCATGGTCAGTCTGGCGGCAAGAGGATTCTAACCCATGATCCGTCTACCACTGAAGATATTTTACATCAGCACTGTGGTCGGTGCGAGACTGGTGCGGAATTCGTATCGACCAGCCACCGCATATAATTGATCAAATAATTGAACTGCAAGATAATTAAGCTGAAAGTACTTATACAATTAGACCCCAATCAAACAAAATAATTAAATCTGGATCCACTTCAGATGATCAAAATATTATTATTATAGAGGTAGCAACAATTTTTAATCTACTTTCATCAATGGATTTTTGAATTTTCAATTTTTTATGATTTTTCTATATAGCATTTAAATTTAATTTTAAAACGACTATTTAATGAATGTTTACCAAAAATGTTTAAAGATATTTTGTTTTAAACTACACTTACACTATTGCCCTAGATATCGCTATAGTTACTCATTTTAACAAACCATTTATATCAGCATCTAATTCTGAATCGTTTACCGATTTCACTCATTTCTTTATTGATTTGTATTCGTTTGGAAACTTTATAATGCCCGATACCATTATTATATTTTTTGTACAGTTAACATAGCACTTTTCTGTGGCAGTGGTAACAATAGTGGCCAAGCTACACTGTAATTACCTCAAAAAAGCCATATAAAACAAGACAAATTTCAACTTTCACGCGTTATATATATCACGTATATACACCGAAGAGCCATTACATTATGACCACCCTTACAGACGTCAGGGATTGTTCTATGAGGACTATGTTCCTGGGCGAGAGAAACCATGAAAACCTGGGCGAGCCCATTGTTATAGATGGAGGGTGGTCATAATGTAATGGCCCTTCGGTGTAAATCACGTATAACTGATAATGAATAATTTATTATTAACAGATAATAAACAATCACTAATAAATAATTTATTAGTGATTCAAATGGAGTGAACAATTCAATAGCCATGAAGTGCAGAGAGTATTTTTTATTGCGAAGGTCTCACATGTATGTTTGATTTATGACAGCATTTTATTGAAATCGAAAAAAGGAGAAAAGAAAACTGCGTGCGCGTGTAAAAGGAAAAAAAAAACTTCGGATTGACATAGGTTTGTATAAATATTTGGATAATCGAGGTACTACTGCATTTCGACGTAAAGAATAGGAAGGCATGTCGTAAAAATTAAACAAAATATCAAGTATTCTTTAAATAACCGGTAGTTTGGAAATATATAAATTTTTTTCTTTTACAATACAAAAAAGATTATATAAGTTTTTAACTTCGGAATGTTTTTATGAAGTATTCAACAAAAAATTAAAGTGTTTTTTTTTTCTTTTATTATACCTTTTACAGAATCGCTAAAAATTGAACTTAGAAATTATTGTTTCTCGACAGTACTATCGAATAAAACACTCGATCAAATTATTTATATTAAACCGATTACGATTATTTGCTACTACAATTTATTTGTGAAAAACATTTTTCAAAAGTAAATATATTTTTATTTTGTTAGAACATCTTATATAAAGAAATTATTTTAAATAGAAATAAATCACTTTGATTTGACTTTTTGCGAACTTAGTCACGAAAAACGTGTAACATTTCACGCTTACGGAATTTACTGTCCTTATATTTGTTATATAAGCAGTCTTAAAATAACAGGGTTGCAAAACAAATATGTATTGTCAGCGTTTATTGACGAGTAGTTGTACGGCAGAATTATTTTTTACACTCATCATTTTCAAGGTGAACCATACGTTATGACGAGACTTTGTCATATGTGAGAAAAACTTAAAGGAAACATATACCTTAAATACTAAGATGAATATTTCGGATAAATACAATAAAAGCGAAATAATCCTTTACTGCTATATATCTACTCTCAGCCACCAAAGCTGTTTTTTACTGTTCTAATTGTATATGCACTCTCAAGCACCAAAGCTGTTTTTTACTGTTCTAGTTGTATATGTGCTTTCAGTAATCAAAACTGCTTTTTACTGTTCTAGATATATTTGTGTTCCCAGGCACCAAAGCTGTTTTTTACTGTTCTACTTGTATATGTGCTTTCAGTTACCAAAACTGTTTTTTACTGTTCTAGATGTATGTGTGTTATCAGGCACCAAAAGCTGTTTTTTACTGTTCCAGTCATTTGTCTGCTCTCAACCACCTAAGTTGTTTTTACTGTCGTTGTAGGCGTGCTCTCAGCCACCAAAACTTTTCAACCGTTTCAGTTGAAAGTTTGCTCTCAGCCTTAAGGTTTTTGTGCAGTTCAAGTCGAATGTTTGTTCAAAAATTCTCAATNATCTGAGGGAGGTTTAAACAGCTTGGTGGCGTTCAAGCGGCCATTCAAATAGTGCGCTTTAGACGGTAATTCAAATTACAGCTTACTAAGAAATAAAGGTGGCCGGTGCTTAATGCTTACCTCATTACCAGTATCCTGATATTAGTCTCGAAGTTTTTATCTCTTGAGTTCATAACATTCTTGACCGACAATTCGTTGACGAGGTAGAGTTTTACCTATGATGTGTAATTAGCGTCGTAAATTTACAGTTTAATACAAATGCTTTAATTAAAAACCATAGTCATTTTTAAAAACGGAGGACACTGAAAAAGGTTAAGACTGAAGACCTGAAAACCATTTATTCGTTAACCAACCAACGTCTTGTATTTTAATGCAATAGACAGAGGTGTGATCGGGATTATTTACATTCTTAAAAACATGTCAATTTATTTTAAAATATAAAAATTGGCAAATCTTACATAGAAAGTAAATAATAAATAATAGCTGAAACAAGTTTCACCTCAGACATTACCGTTGATATGCCAGTTTATGAAAGTAAACATTGAACAAAAATATGCAATAGATTTCAAAATGTTATATAATTTAATAAACAGACGTATTAGTTATAAATTATCAGAATGTTTAATTCTTTCATACTAATTTATCCGTTACTATTATATGATTAAATACTTCCGTTTTTAGAACTTTAATATTATGTAATAGAGGAGCATATTTTTATAAGTAAATCCCATAATAAAAACAATAGAGTAAATAGACAATGAGAAATGTACATTAGAGCAAATTTAATTAGTATTTTCACAAATATTACGCGAAAGAATTTATGAGGAAGCAAAGATATAGTTAAAAGGGTGATTAAAAAAGATGATAATGCATAGAACGTATTTACATGAAATAACACTCAGCTGTAATATCTGGTCTCAAAAGCTTTTCGTGTCTTCTTTAAAACTTGGTTGTGTAAGTCTTATTTTGTAAACAAATAGATATTTAGAAATTTTCGAGCGATAATTCTTTAAAAAGCAATTCTTTTATTTTATTTTTTTTCTTTTGTTCAACCATTTGAAAAAGAATTGCATCAACAAAGCTTTGCAGAGTATTTTAGAGAAGTTATAATTAAATTTTTTTGCTAAATTGGAAAATTAAAAGCAAAAAAAAAAGATAAATTTTTATCAGTAGCTGAATTTTTTTTCCTACCGAAAACGTTAAAGACTTTCTAAATAACCCATTTTGAAAAACATTTGATAAAAAAGTAGTTGATCCTTTACAAGGTTAAATGTCACCATTTATTGCTTCTCAATGTTATGTCATAACGAACAACTGTTTGAAAAATTGTCCGAATTTTTTGTTTTATGCGACATCATTTTTTTTTATTTATTTACTCCGTATATCCGTAAAGAAATCGATGGATTTTATGTCTAAAACACTAAAACTTAAAAGCATATTAATTTTATTTGAAGAAGATAAATATAGCTTAAATATTGTTCGATATTTTGTTACTGTGCCTTCTCGTGATTTTTGTCTAAGATGTTATAGAAAGAAAAGAACAAAAAAAAAATAAGTAACGCACAATCATATATTGCTGAAAATGAAGTCTGCTATTACTCGAAAGGTGTTAAGTAAGTTTTTTTTTCTTACATTATTCTGTGTTCTTATCATCCGGCTTTTGATCATTAAATTTATGTGTAGAATATATATCATTCTAAATTTTTCCATGAATTTTTCTAATGCTTTTAGTTTAAAATATAGATAATAAAAATTAACAAATCAGTTTTTAATGATATCAGAGAGGCATAAGTTAATCCAAAGTTTTGTTTGTGATTTATCACTTTAAAATTCATGAATCATCTAACGATACTGTAAATTTTTTTACAAATGTGCAAAATCAACTAAGTGACGAAGTTTTTATTACTTTATATCGTGCTTTTATAGTTCTCAAAAACTTTTAAATAACATTTTTTTTCTTTTTGTATGAATACATCAAATGAATAGGAAATTACAATACTGTTTAGCGTTTTTAATTATAATTATAATAATTTCTATTACGTATTTCAAATTAATACATAATTTTTACAGCTAAAATTAATCGAACTATAACTGCTTTTACTAGAATAAATTCGTAATTATCTTTATAATTTGAAAAAATAATATATAAAATTAAAGTATGCAGTTTAATACAACTGCTATGTGTCTCTCAAACTGTTTAAAGATTCAGGTGTCCTATTTTTCTGCTTTATCTTAACTCTATGAGGAATTGAGAATTTTTGAACAAATACGAAAACAATTTTAAAAATCCGATTTTAAACTAATTAAACTTGTACTATTTAAACTAACTACAATAATTTTCCATAAAATAAAAATCCCTTAGTTCACGATTTTCGTCAGTTATATCAACTAAAAAAATCACCTGGAATTCAATTCACTACATTCGGAGACATATGAGCCAGAAATTGATTAGTAAAAGAGCAAACAGCGAAAAATCGAAAAGAAATAATTAAGCGATAATTTGGCTCTAACAGCGATTCCCATTTCACTCCTATTGAGCAAAACTTCAAAATGTAAGTATTTACCTTTCTTTTATTTAGTTTAAAGTCCTAATATTTGTATTATTTTTGAACATTTATTTTATTTAGATTCTTAATAAATGTAAAAATTATTAATCTTGCAGTTATTTACTATGATATACAATCCAGTGTTATTCACTTGTGTATTACCCACCGTACTGTCGAAAACGAGTCTGGCAAAAGTACCAAACTGTATGGAAATGACATTTCCGGAAAAAAGAAATTCAGGTTAATAAACTAAAAGGAACGGTATTTAAACCATTATTTTGGGTAATTTTTCAGTTCATATGGTAATGATTTCTCCAAAATTCTGGTTTTCAAAATTATAGTTTTTATTCCCTCACATTTAGTAAATAATACAAAAGTAAAAAGTAAATTTCACCAGATAAATGGTTTTAATACCATGCTCGAAGACTCGTGATAAAATTACTAAGTTTTATCACAGAGTATAAAACCCTATTTGTCTGTTATACACGTTTATTTTACCAAAATCATTACCAAAGCTCTTCGGTAAAAATTACAGTTCTTTTTGGTGTTCCCTCAAGGCCGGAAACATGTAAATTTTACTATATTCTTGTAGCCATTTATTTTCTCGGTGCTTGAAATTAATTCTCTTTATTCTCCCCGGAAGTAATACAAACTTCATTATATACGCGATATGCTTGTGGGTCTACAGTACGATATACACTACCCTACAATGATGGAAGAAGTACTTTCAGTTTTTGATACTTTTTTAAATTAAGACCGTGAACTTTGTACTTTGAGAACTTATTTGTAACTTTAGAGTTGTTTAATTCATGAGATTTTTCTTACTTTGCAATAAAGTTTTAAGCTCTCAGAGGTTTGAGAGACTGACTATAAATTGCAAAAGAAAACAAATATTTCTGAACTCCCTATGCCAGGAAATTAGGCAATAAACTTGTAACTTGTATCCATTACTTTGGTGGTTATTTAAAATAACTGCATAAAATTTCGCAAATCTAGTTTAAATATTAAAGGACATAAGAACATATTTGTAAAATCAACTAATTCTTTTCTTCTTTTATTTTTGCTGTAACTTTAAAAATACTCAGTGGAATTAAAAAAAATTTTTGGAGCAATTTAAAATTAATTACAAAATTATTGTTTCAAAATTCGAAATTTTTTTAAAGAAATGCGCAAGATATGAGTATTTATAGTAGTTCTTCTATACTGCGCATGCGCGAAAAAATTATTTTTTTCACTATTTTGTTGTAAATCATATTTGGCAACTAATGAAAAAAAATCTGATTTAAATGTCTTGAAAGAGTAAAGGAGTATTGTACGGCGACCCAGGCAATGAAATGCCCATACGCCAATTATAAAGATGCCTCGCCGCTACGAAAGAACCCACCAAGCACTTGAGGTCAAGCAGAAGGTGGACTCTCAGGCACAAGGCCCCGAGCCACGCACGAGGAGAGCACCACAATTTGCGTCGGATGGCAAAGGAGCCAGGGAAGAACGCCATGAGTGTGAGGCCGGAGTGAAAGCGGAGACGTCGAGTCTCGGCACCAGCCTGGGTCGACAGCAGTGGCGCAGCCACCCACCGGGACATCGAGACCCCCAGACCAGAAGGCCCGCAGAGCCTCCAGCACCAAAACCATGCTTTATTAAAAACATCAAGACACAAAAATTGATAAAACAATTAAAATTCATAAAACAATCGGGCAATGGCCCGCAATGGGTGTTACATGAGTCAAAATCACATGCCCAAGGGCTCACAATTCAGGGATGACGAAGTTAGAATTGAGTTCTATATCGAGTTCTTTTCTAGATCATTGTTTTGGCAAACTGAACGGAGGGGCACCCTGGACTGAGAACAGAGTAAAAGAGTAAAAAGTTAAAAAACTTAAACCTTAAAAGTTACTTAAAGGAGTAAAAAGTTTCAAGCAGTTTTCTAAGCATTTTTTGCAAATTTCATTCGAAAGCTGAAAATGATAAGGGTTTTCCCCAAATTTTGTCATGTAATTATCTATTACATTTTTAAAACTGGACAATACGATTAAATGCGTGGAAATTTCCTTATCATTTTGAACTTTCCTTTCAACAGTACAAAAACTGCTTAGAAAATTGCTTGAAACTTTTTAAGTCTTTAAGATTTTTAAATCAGACTTTTTCCATTAGTTGTTAAATACGATTCACTATAAAATTATGAAAAAATAATTTTAAATTTTTTCCGGCGCATTCACAGCATAAAAGAACAACTATAAATACTCATGTCTTGCTGATTTTTTTAACAATTTTTGTTCATTAAATTTTAAAACAATAATCCTACCATGTTATTCATCCTATATAGGGTTTCAATTATAAACATAGTGTTTCTTTCATTTTAGATAAAACAGAAATTATAAAGATACTTTAGTCACAGTTATCCGAAGTAAGAAAGACTACAGTTTTTTCAATCAAAATGCCTGAAAGGAAAAATTCCTATGACTTGCCGATCTCAACAACGACCCTTGCTAATGGAACAAATCCTCATTCAAAACAAGAAGAGCCTGTAATAAAAGTTTACAGAAGACGTTACTGGATGCTTTTTGTTTTCAGTTTTCTTTCAGTGCTGTGTGGAATGATATTTCCTCAATATGTCTCCATTGCAGATGTGAACATATGTTACTATGACATATCAACAAGCACACTGAATTGGACTGCTAATATTTTCTTTCTCGGTTACGTGATTCTTGTATTTCCCGCCTCGTACTGCATGAATTATGTAGGTCTGAGATGGACGGTGATAGCTGGAGCGTTGAGCAATACTGCAGGTAAGAATATTTTCGCAATTAAATTTTATAATTAATTTTTTAAAGTACCTTTAAAAATACCTGAGATATCAGTCCACTTATTTTAAATGCTGAAAATCACTAATTATACTTAGCTAATATGTTGTTGTTGTTGTAGCTCATTTACGTAGCACTAGAGCAGCACTATGGGCTATTGGCGACGGTCTGGGAAACATCCCTGAGGATGATCCGAAGACATCCCATCTCAATTTTGATCCTCTGCAGAAGGGATGGCACCCCCGCTTCGGTAGCCCAACGATCTGCGCGAGAAGTCGAGCACTTTAAGGTAGCACAGTTTAACGAGGACAATACCGCACACCCTCGGTCCCTACTCAGACTGATCCAAGTGGGTCACCCATCCGCACACTGAAGATTTATTTGTTTAAAAACAATCAAATTCTATCAAATTATTATACTTACGCGCATTAAATAAATTTTAAAAAAAAAACTAACTTTTAATAATAAAGTTAAATACAAAATACCCGTATTAAATTGTATCGCTTAAAATAAAAAACAATAAAAAAATAAAAAAACGATGATGAATTTTTTTATATTCATATTTTCTTTTCATTAATAGCTCAGAACGAAAATTCAAGATTACAGTGATTGCGCAACAATCGCCATGTAACAGTAGATCTACTAAAAATAATTGACAAGAATCGTTAAATCCCGTCAAACAAAAAAAAAGAAGAAAATGACAAAATAATGCGCAATAAAACGATCGCTAAGTAGCAAAAGTCTCACAGAAAATAATTTGCAAGAAACGTCAAATCCCGACCAAATAAAGTGCACAGCAATCACAAAATAACGTAAGTCCAGCTGAAAATAATCTTCAAGAAAAGTTCTTCAATAAAAGTTCTGAAAATAATCTTCAAAAATGGTGCATAAAGAAACTATGCATAGCGTTCTATTTCAACGCTGATCCTCGCACGAAACCAAGAGTTCTGTTTCAATTCACTTTTCGTTAAATCAAAATAGTCTTCTTCAGCGTGCTGGCAGCGTTAGCGTAGACAAGGATTCTCACATGTTAAATTGTTTTATCGTTAAACTGCGAGCGTTGTCTTATATGACGGCTTCAATCAGATTTCTGATGCATCGCCTAAAACGAGAGTCACTCTCCGCAGCTTAAATCAAATTCCTAAAACGAAAGTCATTATATCGGTCTGCCGATATATGCATTAAATCGATATTTCGCGATGCATCGATTTATAGCCCAGTCTTAGTGCTAACCGTAGGAGGTTTTGCCTCCCCATGTAATCCGAATGCTGGTTAGTTACATCAAAACAACCTTCACTAAGTAGAGTTTATTCCAACACTTAATCTAGAAGTCACCTCATTATCTTCTAGGTTTGGTTCCTGTTTGAATATTGATAACGACAAATCAAAATTGTATTTTTGCTTTTCAATGCCGGTGATAAAATAAAATAATTAAAAGAACGCAATAGGAACCTAAATAAAATGAACGTTAAATTTAGATCGAAACTAAGAATTTGCATCGAAAAAAGTCTTGTTCGTTAATATAATATAATAAACGGAGATCAATTTAACACCTTAGTAAGATTGCAACAAGCTTAAACCGTATCATGGGATTCGTGATGAATCATAATATTACTCAAATATGCTTTAATATGAAACTACGTTTAACAAAATTAGTGTAAGTTTTAAGCTTGATTACACAGTACTATGGCTGAATGGAAACATAGTTTAATTTAGCACCTTAGTAAGATTGCAACAAACTTACATCATAGTCTGTTTCATTGCTTCTGAAAATGTAGATGGAAGCAATTCCGCAATGTGAACTGAAACAGGTACTAATTGATATAACTAAAATGCTATAAAAGGATTCTTTAACCGTATTGTGGGTTTCGTGATGAATAATAATATCCCTCAAATACGCAGAAACCATAACTAAAACTACTGAAACTTAAACTACGTTCAACCAAATTAGTGTAAATTTTAATCTTGATCATACAGAACTTTGACTGAATGGAAACGTGGTTTAATTCACAACCTTAGTAAGATAGTTACAAGCTTACACCATTGTCTGTTTCATTGTTTCTGAAAATGTAGATGGAAGCAATTCCGCAATATGAACTGAAACAGGCGCCAATTGATATAATTAAAATGCTGTAAAAGGAGTCATTGAAAACTTCATTAAAAATTACAGCAATATATTATCTATTCTTTACTCTGAAAAGTTAGAGAATTCTCCTTAAAACCTTTTGATATATTTCATGCATGAAAATGCAATGAAAATCAGAATACTTTTATCTTTTAAACGTAAACCTAATTTTTTAAAAACAATGTGCACTCTAATGTCATTGAATTAGAGTTAGCAAAATTTACAAGTGGAGACTATGAAGCTCATGTGGTAAAATGAGAGTAAACAGATCCGTTTACCGACTTTAAAACCACAGAGAAAGGAAGCGGATTTAGGGATAGAAAATGCTATTTAAACTAAGCAACACTAAGCCTCATTTATGCGAAAGTGAAAAAGCTCTGTAGTAACTGCATATGCAGTTAGTACTGCGACTGTTATTACAGTTGTTTCAATGTCACAGCATGAATAAAACTTTTGAATTAGACGCATTAGATCTTGGACTTATTGTAGGCGCTGGATGCCTAAGTCATTCTATTTCCAAAATCGTAAGAGAACTAGAATTTTCGAAGTCGGCGGTGTCCAGAGTATATCAAGAATTCAGGAACGGTCAGGAAAAAACTATCGATTGGACAAACATCAATTAACAAATAACAATATATTTCAAGGAGCACGGTGAATGTTGCAACTGTAAGCACGATTGTTCGTAGAGAGCCGTATTGTACGCAGTAGGGAAGACAAACGTTTGATTAAATTGGCCACCAACTAAATCAGGATGCTAATCGCAGAGTATGCGAACTGTCCTAGGAACACTCATTTCACCGTATGGGCTTTTGGAGAATAGACCCAACTTGCAATTTACTTGCTACTCGTAATTTCGTGGAACTTTGGGGAATTTTCCTTTTCTTGTTGCTACCCTAAAAATCCAATTTCAAAAATTTTAGTACTCAGAACTCATTAAAATACTGTAATAACAAGAATACATTCTCTTTTAATTGTTAACTTTATTGTCATTTTCCTTTCAGCTTGTGTTTTACAGTTCACGGGACTATCACCTGAAAATTTTGCTTACATTTTAGTCAGTACAATATTTGGATCCATGTCTAATCTCTTAGTGTTAGCTGTTCCTCCATTCTTGGCAGCGACATGGTTCCCAACAAATGAGCTTTCCAGAGCGTGTGCTGCTGGAGTATTTGGGAATCAGGTACCTTACAATAATTATTTCTTCATTTTTTTAATAGTTTCTTTTTTGTTGTCCCCTTAAATTTGGGCTAATTATTTAAAGTTTCAAAACGAAACTTACTAAGTTGTGCAAGTCAGAGGCTGAACTAGATCAGTACTTCACCATCAATGACATCAATTTCAGTTTGATTTACTCCTATTGAGCAATTCGTATTCTGATCCCAATACAAACGTAATCTTATTGGTTACATCTGTAACTGGTTGATCATTGATG
Source organism: Parasteatoda tepidariorum (assembly GCF_043381705.1). Lineage (NCBI taxonomy): Eukaryota > Metazoa > Arthropoda > Arachnida > Araneae > Theridiidae > Parasteatoda > Parasteatoda tepidariorum. The sequence goes on along the minus strand of NC_092206.1, from coordinate 59,348,252 downwards.
GGTTTTTAGACGACAGATGAGTGAAATGACGTTATCTTAGACATCCCTATCGAAATTTCTTATTTAATACCATACTTAACCGTAACTCTAGGCTTTTGCATTGTGAAAGGCAAAACTTGCAATCAAAATTTTAACTACTTTCATAGCAGCTGGAGTGCTCAAATTTCAACTAGAGATCTGAGGAGTCGGGGGACTTTTCACGCTCTAATTGTTTTCTAAGAAGTATAAGCAAAATATCTTGCCCTTTACCAAACCGATCGAATTTATCTCTAATCATAATTCGATCTCTTTCCAACATAAACAAAAATGAAGAAAATAATTAAAACATTTTATAAATCACGTTTTTTAATTGAAAAAAAAAGTTTAAAATAATATTATTAACATATCTAAAATGGAAAGCGTTAGGAAATTTTATGTACATTAATGGAAACTTCAATAAAATTACTCTATATTTTTTAGGATATGAAAAAAATGGATTACTTCTCTAAGTCCGTTTAAAAACGAGATTTTACCTATTTTAATTTATTTTTTCATACCTCTCAATTTTATTATTTCCGTGCATGATGTTTCTCAATCACAAATCATGCTTAAAATTGAATTTACTAATTCTGTACCATTTCGTGTTAAATGCTATCATAAACTATTAAAATAAAAATAAAAATAAATTACATGAATTTCATAAATTTACATAAACTTCGTGTAAGCGCCTTAAATCACATTACATAAATTTCTTGAAATGAGCAAATTCCAGAGATGCTCCAATTAAATTTTATGTTAATTTGATTTTCTTGATTTTTTTATTTCCATAAATAGTGCTTCTGGATGGCTTATGCTTTAGCTTTTACGATTCTAAATTAGTTGAGACATATGTTAAATATAGTTCTAAATTCTTGAAAAACATTTCTCGCACATTATATTTAATGAGTAAAAGCTTTAAACACAATTTTTTTATTACATTTTAAATTAACAGATTCCAGAAAGAAAAGTCAGTTAACTTTATACGGTAATTTATTTCATGCTCAACTTCACTTTTAAAATTAATAAACGACATCTTATCGATGTTATATAACATTGCTTTGAATACCTTGAAAATTAACTTCAAAGAAAACTGCCAAAAAAATTGAAGAGCTCCATACAGCTAATCAATTTAAAAATTGCTAGAAAGTTATGTGTAAGAGTACAACTCCTATACATTTTATTGTATCATACAAATACTGTTACATATTTACAAGAAAAATTTTCATTAATGCATTTTTATTGATAAATTATTACGATAAAAGATTAAAAAACACAACAAATAAAATAACATCGCATGAAATATTTAAAAAAAAACACATTCTGTTAAAATTACCGCACTGCATGGTAATGACATTTTCTAGTAAAAAAAAGCATAATTTTGATTCAAAAAACTAAAATATATTGTTCTAACCATTCCTTTAGTAATAGCCGGTAATGGTAATAGTCATAGGTTCGTTTACCGGAAATTCTGGAATTCAAAATTATAATTCTTGTTACCAAACATTAACAAAAATACAAAACTGAAAAGTAAATTTATCCGAATAACTGGTTTTTATGCCATATTTTATGATATTACCAAATTTTATCGTAGTTTTTAAGTACCAAATCAAAATTACCAAATTTTAAAACCTATTATAAAACCATAATTAATGATTAATTTTACCAAAATCATTATCAAATCGCTTTTTTAAAAAAAATTGCGGAGCATTTTGGTGTACCATTAGAGCCCGAAACACGATAAATTTCACAATATTCTCGTACTGTTGACCAATTTTTTTTCTCAGTGAATAAAAAATCATTTCTCTCCTGTTACACTGTAAAAAAGTTTGACGTATTCTTGTTGTTGCATTTGACGAATGCACTTGACGCATTTTTGTTGTTGAGGTAAACTAAAATTACACTTTTATTTGATTTTTCACTGCTCTAGTTTTATTTATTTATCTTTTGTTTGTTCATTTCATTACTGACAACTCATATTCGCATGAGCATTAGAACCAGTTTAATGACTTCATTGCAAAAATATTTCATTTAAAAATAAAATCACATTTTTAGTAATATACTCACACTTATTCTTTCAAACGATTGCCATTTGTTCTAATTTATGTAATTTTCTGCTAGAGTTCTATATTTACATGCCTTTCATTACATTATGTTTTACTTCAGTGCTGTGTGCTACAGGTTCTGTGCTTGATAGCTACAGTTCTGCACTTAAAAATATGCTTAGTTTATCTCGAGATCCAAAATAATAACTATATACCAAGCTTTTTTTCTTTTTTATAGTGTATAATCCTTAAAATATAGAGATATTTCTAAACTATAAGTTTTTAAATTCAAAGAAAAGAAGTAAAATAGCTATTTTCTTAAATTTATTTATTTATTTTATGTATCTATCTTAAAATCATAAACAACAAGTAATGTAAAAAAAAATTTATTCGTACTTAGGATAACAAAGAATTAAATTTTATTATATGAGTCAAAGAATTCCAAATTTTACTTCAGTTACTTTTTATTAAATAATTACAATTAATATGATTGTCCGTTTGTGAAGCAAAATTCTATATCTCTCTCTCATATACTTTCTATCTTTCTCATTAATTTATTCTCGTGTTTCATTTTCCATTTTGTTCCTTCCTTGATTCAAACTAGAACTCAGAATGAAAAAAGAAAATTTTTTCTACACGCATCGTCACTGGCGGTATTTATTCCTAAATTTATATCCTGCTTCATATCTTATGTAAGATAAATTTTTCTCCCCTGTAAAACTGAAATTAATTAATTATAAATTCAATTAATGAATTAATATTTGAAAAAATGATATTAACATTAAGTGCCATTCATTACAAGCTTAAAAAAGTGTATTTGATCTTGAGTGGATGAATGAAAAGTATTTTATTAATGATTGAAAATATGAACAAGATCTGTAAACGTATATAGGAAGAGAGTGAACTAATATTGGGAATTGAAAAGCATTTTTGTCTCATAAATACCATTAAGGTAGATAAAATTCGACAAAATAGAACAATATCAAGTGAATTTTTTTTTTTGCCTTATCACACCTTTCTCTTATCATTGTTCGTAATATAAAAACAATTTTAAAAACAATAATTTAAAAAAAATCAATATAAAACAAATTTATTTTATCTATTACAATATTATTTTTGCTTACATTTCAAATTTTTAAATATTTGAAAAGAAATATTTTCCTTTTAAGCGTCGGTAAATGCATTAGAAATTTTTTATTGCTGAATAAAAAATTTCCAACCAATTTTTATTAACCAATTTATTGTATCATTTTATATAATAGAAAAACTTTTTGCCGTTAAAAATATAATGACATGAAACATAATTTGCTTTTTTATTTTTATTTTGTACATTTTTCGTTTATGATACTTAAATATTGACAGAGTTTTCCTTTTTTTCCCTTCATAGCTTTACTATCCATTGATTATATTTTTTATCATCTATTCGAACATAAGAATGACGCCCTTGGAATGTGCCTTCCAAAAATAAAAAAAAATAAATATAAAAAAAGGAAATCTTATATCTTATGTCTCTTAACCTTTTCAGTTAAGACAATAATGCGTTGTAAATCCACTGGTTAAAAATACATTTATATGAATAATAATATTTAGTTTCTTGAATTCATCACGAATAAACTATTTCTATAAACCACAGAGGAAGCAATGAAAATCGTTTATTTGACAGCTTATACTTTCCTGGCATGCACAATAAAAAAAATATTGACTCAGAAATCTCGTTGTTGCAATTCTGATTTCTCAAGAACATAGTTGTTGAAATAAATATATTTATGTGTTACGTTATCCAAAGGAAAAACATGAAAAACGCTCGCCTACATAATGTATTATTAACCAACTCTAGCGTAATACTAATTTGAATAGTTTATAAAATTTTATTGATTTAGATAAAATTTTTAAACCGGTTTTTACTTTAAATGAGACATGCAAAGCAAGGTTACAATAATCTAGCTGCATTAAATTAAATAAATAAATAAAATGTCTTGGATTTTTATTTTTTCCTGAAAATTATTTGTGCCAACTTTTTTATCCCATTGTATCCTATAACCTAAAGATTTAAGAATTTAAGATATCTTTCATCCATAATATAATAATTTTTCACTGCTCCAAAGATTCATAACCTTTTTTCTTGTTCATTTTATTACCTCCATAATTATCGAGGCCTTCTTGGGAATAAACATTTACCAAGTCTATGTCTACTCTCTAACTCATGTTTGTAAAATATAAATTGTTATTTGTATAAATTAAAAGAAAAAGTTAGTAACTACAAAGAAAAATTGAGATTTCTCTGGGAATGATTTTATTTTATTATACAACTTCCATTTGTTTTGTCAAGTCATTAAATTTTGGAGATCTCAATGCATGAAGGTGTGAAATATCAGTTTATGCGTATTTTTGGAGTAGAGGAAGGGTTCAAATGTTAATTTGGAGACAAAGAGGTGACTGCAACTTTAGTAAGTGCCGCTTTTGCCACCATACTCGAACACCAAGAGAGTTTTTGTTTCTAATGCCCAATACCAGGAAACCTGCCTAGTGAAACCAAGCGAAATTAAGGCAAAGGGTGCGTTTACTGTTTTTCAGTGGCGCCATCTATGGTCAAGAATATGATTTCAGCCACACGCAAGTCACACCCGTTTATATAGAGGACCCTTTCAGGCAACCATTTATTTATCCTCAGATCGTAATCTTTACCTGAACCAGAGAACAATCAATCTCCAATTCAGTACCCCAGAGGTATGATTAGTCATGTGAACATGAAGGACTTCGTGACACGACAGATTTAACGTAAACCCGTGACCAATTACTACACGGGGAGTCTTCGGCGGGTGGGGATAGATCTCACGACTCCTTGACCATGTGCCGAACACCCTACCAACCAGGCTATCCCAGCATTACACCAAGAGTTTGAATTCTAAACCACGCACACTTTAAATAAACATTGAGGTTTTATACGCTGAGAAACAAAGATTCTTGCTCTATGGAAGAATAAAAAAACAAGGCAATTTTTTCAATTTTTATTCGGTTAAACTTAATTTTCAATGTTGAGATTTATACTAAATGTGTGGTAATAGGAACAATTTTTTTTTATAAAAGCAGAACTTTCGGTAAATGGTAACCGTATAGGCGGGAAAAACTACAATGCGAATGGTTTAAATGCCGTATATTTTGGATTTCAAAACCAGAATTATTGATTTTTTTTTATCAGAAATGGCATTACCATACAGTATGGCAATTGTACCGGAATTTTTAATAGTTTACGTAATACATAGTTACAATAGCTTACGAAATACTTACTGGAAATTAGGGCAACTCGCAATCTTCATTTTCTTACTCAAGTAATTAACTCCAAAGCTAATTTACTCAAATTCATTAAAATAAATCCAAAATCAATTTCTAAATTGAAATGAACTCAAATTCACTGTAGAAGCTTCATCCAATCAGATCTTCAACTGGTATGCACCAAAAAAATTTAACTGGAAAAGTTAAATATGGCTTGCCACTTGTTTTATGTCAATACGCCTCTAAGCTAGAATGCTAATGTTCCTTCACCAAAATGGCTGTTTCACTGATCTACAAAAATTCTTTTATGCATCTATCAATATATTTCAATGTTTTTCTGTATATAAATACAATCGTTACCTGTTTTTCATTTTTTAGTTGGGTGTTGCTGCCGGCTATCTATTTTCTCCCTTGATGATTTCTAACAATTGTTCTGATAAAGCTTTGATACAACAAGAAAAAACTACAGTCACCACTATTCTTACATCCGTCAATGTTTTTTGGCTTTTTCTAGTTGTCTTCAGTAAGTAGTTTTAACTTAACATCTTTTATTTAAAATTTGCTTTATTTGGATAATAAAAGATAAAAATATAATATTTAATCTAAAGAGAAGGGGAAAATGCCACTAACATGTATATATGTTGAATAAATTCTCTTTTGATCTCGAGATTGAGTTGTAATGTGAAAATTTTTTATATCATTTTAAAGTGTGTAATCTCAAATGTAAAATTTGAACGAAATTAGTCTAATAGTTTTAGGGTGATGAAATTTTAAAATTATGTTTAAGTTATAAACAATATTTTTAACGATGAAGCTTCATTACGAAAGGAAATTTTAAAATTTCATTTCTCAAGAATTTCATTTCTCAAATTTGCACGTTGTTATTTAAAATTGCATGCTTTGTAATAATATAAAAATTCGCAAAATGCTTTACGATTCAAACTTTTTTCAAGTGGAATATTCGTAAATCACGGTTTTCTGAAGATAACCGAAGTCAAGCATCAATGGTTACGGTTACTAAACGGGTATTTGATCACTTTGATTAACCTATGAATGTGTGCAGTATCTGTTTTCGTTAAATTGTTCTACAGAAATTTTCTCGACTTCGTGCAAACATAGTCGAAATACCAAACAGGGTGAGAAATTCCCACAGCAAAGGAGCAAAATTCTGATAGCGTGTCTTCGGATCATCCTCAGATTTGTTTCCCAGACCATCGCAGATAGCCCATTGTGAAACTCTACTGCAATGTAAAGTACTACTATTGCTATTTTACAATTGTTATAAATACAATGATAAGAAACAATGATAATTATTAAATATTATTTTTTGATAAACGAACTATGAAAAATCCTTGTTTCATTCCAATAATTCTAGGATTCTATTATTATTATTAAGGTAACTTTCATGTGTAGAATAAATTTTCTATAACACTTACAGCATTCCAGGACTCACCTAAATATCCACCAAATCTGCATCAGGTAAAAAAACAAGTAACACACTCCCACCTCAAGACAGTGATTGGAATGTTCAAAAGTCTGAACTTCATTATGCTCTTTGTGATGTATGGTAAATAGAAATTTCTATTAATTAATTAATTTATTTATTTGCTTGTTTGTTTGTTTGTTTGTTTGTTTGCTTGCTTGCTTGCTTGCTTGCTTGCTTGCTTGCTTGCTTGTTTGTTTGTTTGTTTGTTTGTTTGTTTGTTTGTTTGTTTGTTTGCTTGCTTGCTTTTTTGTTCACTTGTTTACTTATTACAGTATAAATCTCATTGTTTAGTTTATAAATAAATACATTTCATTTATCAATCTAAAAAGATGTTAGTTAGGTTTTTGTAGATCGCCCAAGAATTAACGAAACATATATTTAGATTTTTTAAGTGGAAAGGAATAGAAATAAATATTATAATAAAAGATGCTACAAAAATAAAATAAGAAATCATACAAATACCTTCTAAAACCTTGTCCTAAAAGTCTGAGTCGAAATTCGTCTTAATGTCAAAGATACACGATTAAAGATGTCAATATATTTTTCAATTGTTTCAAACAACTTCTCTAAATTGTTTAGTTAGATTTAAAATGAGTAGTTTTTAAAAATTCATTCTAATTTAATTCTTTTTTCTTTTAGGACTAATGGTTGGAACCTATTTTGCTATCACTACTGTATTAAATAATTTAGTTCTACGATATTTTCCTGTAAGTTTTTGAAGTTAGTTTTTAGCAGTAGTTTAGGAATGTTTTAAAAATTGAAAAAATTGAGTTCTTAATTTTACAATTTTTATAAAAATTCAAAGTGGAAATTGCTTTTTTTTACAGTTTTTCTAGTAAATTTCCGCTGAACACAAAAATTTGAGCTTCATGTACTGAATACTTTCAAATTTCATATTTTTTTAATTACTGTTAATGTTTTTATGCACTTTGCTTTGACTAAGCATAACTTTCTTTATTAATGAGTCATTTTTAATGAGTAATTGATTTTACGACTTTAAGAATGTAATTTAGAAAAATTCTAGCTTAAGTTTTAAGTTATGCAACTGGTATTCTCATACCGTAGAGGCTTTTGAAGTTGCATTGTTTAGGATCAATGCAAATTTTTATAAGATCACTGTTCATATTAATAGTCTATCTTCATAATCTGTGGGTTATCCTTCCGGTAGCTTATATTGAAATATATACCGGGCGTTTTTTAAAGACCATCCTTAATATTCGTTTTCAGAATTTCTGTCAAAACTAAAAACAAAAAAGTATGCGTAAGAGAATCACAAATTAATATTTAAACGTGAATAAAGAAAAACGTGATTAAAATCTGACAAATTGCAGTAGAAAAATGCGAAAGTAATGAACATCAAAACATGTTTAATTGGAGGTTGTTTAATTGGAGGTGTTTCCAATAATTTGTTTTTGAGTCTATATTCCTGTACTATGACTTGTCAGATATTAATAGAAGTTTTTTTTCCTTGATTAAATAGTAATTCGCTCCTTACGTATGTATAATGTTTTGCTTTAATATTCATAAGGATTTTAGAATTACATATTAAAAGCAGTCTTTACGGAACACCCTGTATACGTTTTTTCGTGCATAATTAACTCTGCATTTATATCTAAAGCATAGTATAGATACATATTGTTTGTACAAAATGTTTTATTTTAACCTCACTTACAATTCGCTCCGTAAACTATTTAAATGACTAAGTGATATCTACACGAAGAAAAACAATCCTAGTAAAATTACTGTACTGTGTGATAATTGCATTTCTGGTAAAAAAAATAATAAAATAAAACAAATTTTTCTTAAGAAAACCAGTACTCCAATTTACGGTACTTCAATCATTCATTTGGTTATTTTTCTTTTCCTATGGTAAATGTTCACCAGAAATTCAAGATTCCAAAATTATTAGCTCTTATTAATACACTCATTTAATAAAAACTGCAAAGTCACCGAATAATTGGTTTTTATGTCATGCTCTAAGGTATCGTGATAAAATTACAGGATTTAACCCCATTCCTTAAATTTTATCACCTAATATTAAATTATATTTCATTGTTATTTTTACCAAAATCATTATCAAAGTGCTTGTTGTGTTCCCATAGAGCTAAAAACACGGTAAATTTTACCATATTCTGATAGTGTTGACCATACTGTTTCTCTCGGTGTTCAAAAATTAACTTTTCTATTTGCATTTTAGCATCGAGAACTTGAAATTGGTTGGATGGGGACACTTTTTATTGTCGCAGGACTCATAGGGTCAATGATTGCCGGAACTATTCTTGATTATACCCATAAATTTAAGTAAGTTGAACAGGTTATAAATTCAAATAAAATATTTACATGAATGCAAAAATGTATTTAGCATGAAAATAAATTAAAATTATCTTGCGCTATAATAGTTATATAATTTTATACAAAAAATGAGCAATGTATCTGCAGCTGATGTAACTTAATCTTCAGTCTGTTTTAATCTGTTTCATTCAGTTAGCAAAATACAACTGCATTTCTGAGTTAATCTTAGAAAGCATTCTCAGGCAAATTGTTGAACCATGATAACCACAAAACTACTGTCTCCTGAATAAGGCATTATTAAGTTGAACCATGCTTTTATTCAAGAGACCATAATATCGGGCAATCAAGGCCGTAGTAGCCCAATGGTTCCTGATTCCGGATCGGAGTGGCTGGGGTTCTATTTGTGACTCCCTTAAGACCCACTGAGTACATGCAGCAAACGTGCTCGTAAAATCTATGGAATCGAAGTTCTGACGCTGATCAGTACCATAGGTAGAGTGGTCTGAAGAAAATTTCCTTTCCCTTCAGATCTATGCCTAAATTGAGGAAGTGAGTGATGATCTATCAGTGGGTTACTGAGCTAAAACGTACTTTTATCCTTGTGGTGATTTCTTGTCAAACAAAAGGCTCACATTTCTGACCAAAGTCGCTAAAAAGTCAATAGTTGGTGAACTTGACTAGTCTAAATGTCATTAGAAACAACAACATAGTACCGGGTAATCCTGTGTAAGAAGGATTAATTTACGAATACAGTATGTATTGTGAAGTGAATTTGTAAGACATTGAAAGGATGGATCTGTTTATTATCTAGAAATTAGGACTCATTTGTTTATAATGTGTTCTAATTTTGTTAATAAAGTTTCCCGTTAACAAAGTTATTATAGAGCTTCCATCAATTAATTGGGGTATCCATTTTAAAAATGCACATAAAACATAATACTTTACTAAGGTTGCAGTAAATTCGCTTTATGTCTGATATTGATCAAAGTGTACCAATATTTCAAGCAGGGCAACATGAAACATTAATAGGTACAGTGGTGCGTTTAGTAATAATAAAAGTTTTTTTTTATTAATTATGTATCGCAACTAGGAAGTGCTTCTTGTTTATCACTTTAAGCTGAAATTTCGCAAAAAGAAGTACCCGAGTTATAAATGTATTTTAAAAATATAAGAGTCTGTTTCAACCCCAGATACATATTTTTTACGTCATAAAAGACCTATTCATATTATAAAACTCAACTGCAGAAAAATTAAATTAAATAAGTAAAGTAAAGCCTTCAACTGACTAATGTTTGACAGGCTTATTGGAACAGTCAGCTGCCCATCGTAGTCCAGGAGGTAATTAAGTCTCTATAAATTCGGGACCAACGACATGATGGAGACAATGTGCTTAGCATTTTGAAACTTCGCATTAACCACTTTAACTCACTCGACAAACTTATACCTATCGAGCTGAAGTTTAGAGGGCTCCAAGCGGTCGCCAGGGATAGAATTGTAGTTCTTCACAAAAACAGTTCAGCATCTTAAGCCTTGAGCCATCGATGATCTTCGTTTTTAGCTTAATACATTTTTCTTTGCAAAATAATTTTTCTTTAAAAATTCTTCATGTGAGTGATCTGGTATAAAACTGACTACAAATTATAACTTTAGCTGAGGATTTTGATTTAAAAATGAGGGAAACAATGGTCAAATAAATGCTAATATTTGCAGAAAATTTTTTCGATTATTAAAGTGTGTGTGTTTGTCTATCTGTATTTATTTAAATACTGTATCTGCTTTTCTACTTGTATTTTAGAGAAACAGCATTATGCATTTGCGTCGCTAGCTTGATTACGTTGATTATTTTTTGTTCTCTACTGGTCGTCAAAAAACTGTGGGTGACGTTTCTTACTATCATAATATGTGGGTAAGAATTTCCATTTCAGCTTCTTTTTTAGTTTGAAAATTTTTATAAATGCAATAAATTTATTGCTAAATATTTAAAAATCAATAAAGCTATATTTATTTATAACGAAAGCCTAAATTACCATAATTCCAATAACTGGAATAATTTTTCATAAGTAATAAAAAATTTATGCTCTAATGTAAGCTTCTACAATTCTAAAGGAAACAACGATTAGTAATTTAACGCACTAGTATTCAAATTTTAAAGCTTTTCCGTTTGCACAAAATTTATGAGCACACGATTGTAGTTGTGATTGATCCGTATCAGGACTAGCTACAACCAAAGTTATTTTGATTTCTTTTACAAAAAATATGATGTGATATACGATATGATACATTATATTACGATAAAATAAGATACGATACAATATAATACGATCTGATATAATAGAACGTAATGCAGTAATACAATATAATACAATACAATATGATATGATACGATATATTACAAAATAATGCAATACAATATAATACCATACTATACAATATAAGACGATATGATATGATATGATATGATATGATATGATATGATATGATATGATATGATATGAAAACAAAACTAATTCACTTATGATATGGGATAAAAATAAAACAAATTTACAACATTCTCTAGATCTGCTGTTTAAAATGATAAATAACAATTAAAAAATAATAAGGATGCTTGCGAATAGAACAAGTTAAAATCTTAATAAAACATGTTTTATTGAAATATAAACAGTCTAAACATTTGAAAATTTGACCAGTATAGGTAGGAAAAAGTCCTATTTTTCTATTTTTGAATCTATTTTAATTCATAAAAAAACTTTGATAGTATAAATGGATTTTAAAAATATATTAAAAACGTATAAATAAAAATAAATAAAAACTAAAAAAAGCTAATAAAAATTTAATAACAAAAGTTTTTACAGAATTTAAATAATTTCGATCGTTAACTAATCGAATTTAAAAAGTAAATGTAGTTAAGGGTTTAAATAGATGAAATTCGTGAAAAAGCTTTCTTTTAAGACTTCAATATAAAGATCCCATTTACCCTATGTACCAAAATATTTTAGTAATAACGTCATTTACTCTTTATATCTTTTCATTATCAACCTTTACATGTATTTTTATTAAAATTTGAATATTTGTTTACATGCACATTATGAATGTTGTTGCTAAAAATTTCTTTTTTTATTATTCCTGTAATTAATTTATTTTATAAATAGATGTATAATATGATAATTATAGAGTTTGTACTAAAACTAAATGCATCAAAAATTATTTACGCATTGCTTTAGATTTTTCCTGACAAGTTTTCTACCAGTTGGTTTAGAATATGGAATCGAATTAACATTTCCAGAATCCGAAGTAATCAGTGCATCATTACTTAACTCAGCTACAATGGTGAGTAGCTTAACAAAAGATTGTTACAGTTTTACCTTTTTTCTTAATCAACAATCAACCAAATCAATCAATCAAATCATGACAACCATTTGCCAACACTATCTATTTCTTTCAGAATTCAGCGTGTTCTGCAAGGATTATCTGCACTAATTATTTTTTTTTCATCTTTTGTGGAAATTGAAAAAGTATGCACAATTTGCGTTGTAAGTTATCTAAAGAAACTTATCGAAATCTAACGAACCACTACTGAAGAAAATCAGATTAAAAGCATCAAAATCTGTTTAAATGCCAGAAGAAACTTATCAAAAATGAAAGCTAATCTTAAGAAACATATGAGATGGTTTCGATTTAATAATTTTAATTTAATTGTATTTAAACATGCCTTTGAAACAAAATACTGTTACATGCGCTGTAGGGGTACTGCTTTTGGTGACGGATTTTTGTTTTAAGTTTATCGCAGATAAAATTTAATTTCAGCTCCCAGTCAACCTTTCGTCCATAGAAGTCAGAGCGAAATGCACCATTTTAAATAAAATATAACTAATTTAATGTTCCTAAAGCTGTTCGGCAACTTTTGATCCATGGACCGCCACCGGTCCGCGGTCTGGGGGTTGGGGAAGCTGATTTACGCCATCTGTGTTCAGTATTATACGTTTTACCATCCAAATGAGCTCTTCATATAAAATCCTTATTTTCTCACTAAGTTATGCTAGTCTAAAATGAATTTCAACTTAAACTTTTGCTGTTTTAAGATTAAAACCACCAGATAACTTGTAAACTGAACTTTTTCTCAATTAAAAAAATTTCTCAATTAAAAAAATTCTTTAATTTTTCTCTTGTTAAAAACTCTTATTCTTTTCTTTCCTATCTTCTTTATGAACACATTAACCTGAAGTGCATTTTTAAAATTATTTTTAGCTGTTTGGATTTATATTGACAGAAATTACATCAAGTCTACTGGAGAACTTCGGCCAACTGTATTCAAATATTGCTTTGGCTATTTATTTGCTTATCAGCATCATACTTACAGGTAAGCAAACACGGCTAATAAGGATTTAATAGGAAAAATACAAATAAAGAGTTTATTGATTAGCAAATATGCAGCTTATGCAACAGAATATGATTATGATTGCAAAATGATATTATGATAATTTATTATTCGGACTATATATACGACTGTATTATAATTGCAACAAAAGCTTGCATTAAAAGAAATCATGAATTATTAAATATTAAAGCTTTCATGATGTACTTTACATTATCTTTTGTCTCATCATGAAACTTATGCACAGTGCACAAAAAAATGGACCATCCTGAATAACTTTTTATCAATTAAACAGATTTTCACGTTCTAGGACTCAATCCTAATGTTTCGCAGGGGCAACCTCAAATATGCTAATAATTTAGTGAAGACGATATTTTAAAGAAAATATGCCTTTTTTCCCAACGGATTTGGATTTCTGAGCCCCAAAATAAAGGGTTAGCCGCAATCTGGGAAATATGGTCCCCATAATTTGGACAGGAGAGCAATCCAAAGTTTAGACCCCTTCATGTTAATTTTACTTTTTGCGTATTTCACATTATCTCGTGAATTTTTTCAGAGAAATGAAACGTTTTTGCACACAATTTTAAAATTCGTTTATCCTAAGATAGTTCTATGCAAAAAAACAAACAAAAAATTTAGAACAATTTATAATTTTTTATTCTTTTAAGTAATTTATTGTATATAATTTATTGTAAGATATAAAAATTTTTAGATCATTATAAAAAATTTATACATGGCAAAATACGAAGTCTAAGCGAAATCGGTTTAATAGTTCCTAAAAAATTGAATTTAGAAAATACGATTTCTGAGCAGCTAATTGACCGATTTCTGATATATCTTCTTTTTTATGCAAAATTGCATTTTTTAAAATGAAGTAAGAAATTATATACTTTACAATTCAAACTTTATTTAGACTATTATTAAATAAAATGATAAAAAAAATAAATATTTACTAAAACCTATATTTTGGGGATCAGAAATCCGAATCCATTGAAAAACAAGTATATTTATTCACAGAGAGTCCGTTTTTGTGTCTGATTTCATAACTAAAATATCGTCTGCACTATTTAATTAAGCTATTAGAGGTTACCCTCTCGAACCATAAAGATTGAGTCCTATAACGTCAAAATCCGATTTAGATTCAAAAGTTATTAGTCAAAGTGGTCCATTCTTTAAATTTATATTTTTAAGAGCACTGTACGCACATTTCTTAAAGTTCTAGTAAACAAATAAAAAATTTTGGAACAAATAGAAAATAATTTTAAAAAGTCTATAAATAATGTCGTTAAAATATTAATCAATTTCAGGAAATGTCTTTTTAAACTTTGATACATAAAAATAAACTTTTTTAGGTTTCTTATGAACAATTCCAACTGGCCAATTAAAAAAAAACATGTATATATATTTTTAAAAAAATATTAATTTTAATTTTGAAAGTCCAAATCTTTTAAATTAAAATCCGAAACTAATCAACACTTTTGCGCACATCAGTTAAACGGTTTTTATCGATAGTCTATATGCAAAAAACAAATTTTCATAACTATATATTATTTTTCATTAATGATAGATAAAGGTTTTAACTGCAAAGTACATAAATATGTGTAATTTTAAATAACAAAATCCAAATTTTAAGGTAATTCAATTCATATTATATGGAAAATAAAGCTTTGAAATACGACTTCTTTGAGAAAATAAAATGGGGAAATTTTCAAAAAGTAAAAATTAACATAAGAGCTCAAACTTCTAATCACTCTTGTACCTAAACTATTCGCTCCAGATTTTCAAGATTACGACTCCACCTATACTTCCAGATACAAAAATCTCAATTTATTGACACAATCATGTTTATACATGAAAAATACATTTTTGTGTTATATTTCGTAGCTTAAAACATTGACGGGCTCAATTATTTAGGAAAGTTAATTCTTCGAATTATTTAGACTGGAAATCCGATCACTAATTATTAAGATGTTAGCCTTTTTTGCGCTGTACAAAAATTAATATTGGAAATTGTTGGGCAACTTTATAAGCGAGAGTTTTAAAAAAAAATAAAAAATTGCTTGGTTTTTGAGACAAAAGTAATTAAAGCACCACGTTTCACTATTACTAGCACTTTTTAAAAAAGTTTCAAGTTATTATGTCTCGTGAACTATTAAACCAATTAACTTTTTTTACCTCAGGAAGCCACGAACATCTTTTAAAAAAATTTCATTAGTTATTTTTTATTACACTCTGCCAAATAGCATTTTTTTATTTAATTCATTGACTCAAAATTCATATTAGTGGTAGCAACCTGAATTCCTGATTCAATATTCCAGCGAAAAATATTTGTTTCATGCAATATCATTTCTTAAAATTTATACCAATATTTATGAAACAATTTACATAAGCATTATACAAATACAAATCTTTTCCTTTGAAATCTATCAAACACTATACTATTGATCATGGCTTCAAGAAAAATATATTTAAAACCTTATTAGCATGTGTGTGTTTATTAGGATTTTGAAGTAGATGCAGTAGAAAAGTCGAAAAATGAAACACGAATTACCTATTTTTATTCCACAGAAATTTTATAGCCCGCCTTGAGAAAACTTCCTCACATTCTAAGAGCCTTAAGTATCTAGTTAGTAAACAGTGTAAAACAAAAAGAATTTAAATAAGAGTATTACATTCTGTCTATGAAAAATTAGTAATAATAATTATTTTAACTTTGATAACCAGAATCTGAACTATAACATAATTTTCAAGAGGTAAAAATATACATTTAAAAAAAAAATTTGCAAACAATTTTTAAATAATACAGTTATGATTTTCCTTTTATTTCAGTGTTCCTCACATCAGAATATAAAAGGAGTAAAAACCATACAAAAGAGGAAACTCGTCAACCTCATATTTCAGAAGAAAATGTTGAAAAAACAGTTTTCTGAATTTTAAAAATATTAGTTTTTTAATTTTGCTAGCTCCGCGCTCCACTCCAAGCAACTAAACTCATCATCGCAACTCATCAAGTGATTGATTCGGTTCTTCGATGTTTGACTAACTCAGCGTTTCACCCCAAACATTATGTAACTTGGAACTCATCAATTGATTAAATAGATTATTTTCTTTGTCTGATGTTTGACTAACTTAGAATTTCACCTCAAACATTAAGCAGTTTGGAGCTCATAAATTGATTAAATAGACTATTTTCTTGCCTGATGTTTGACTGACTCAGCGTTTCACCTCAAGCATTAAGTAGCTTGGAACTCATCAATTGATTAAATAGACTATTTTCTTGTCTGATGTATGACTAACTCAGCGTTTCACCTCAAACATTAAGTAGCTTGGAACTCATAAATTGATTAAATAGACTATTTTCTTGTCTGATGTTTGACTGACTCAGCGTTTCACTCCAAACAATAAGTAGCTTGGAACTCATCTATTGATTAAATAGACTATTTTGTTGTGTGATGTTTGACTGACTCAGCTTTCTACCACAAGTATCAAGTAACTTAAAACTCATCATGTGTTTGAATCGGTTATTTTCATTCCGGATGGTTGAATAACTCAGTGCTTCCCCACACGCATAAGTAGCTAGCAGTTTACCAATGTTCATCAATTGATTCCATCAATAAATCAATTGATTTCACCAATTGATGGAATCAATTGGTGAACATGAGTGTATTGCTGAATTGGCGAAATGGTGAATGTTCACCAATTGATCACCAATCAAACGGTTATTTTAATGTCTTCGATTTAACTTCGATATATGCAGGTAAATTGTTAAAAAATAAATTGAAATCTCAGCACACACACACTCATTCATTCATCGATGAATAAAAGGATTGTGATAGTATCGTGATCAACAATTTTCCCCAAAAAATAGCATTCTTACATCAGATTGTTTCTTAGAATTATTTCTGGACAGAGATGCATTTTTCGAAGTGTCTGAAATTCTATTAGTTGGGAACAATACACAGAATTATTATTCCTTCCCTGCATTTTTTTCAAATTACTTAGCTCGCAGTTGCGATTTCCCGAGCAGGCGGAGTCAGTTCTTTTAAGAGAAAACGAGTATATTTTTAAGTTATATGCTGCCAAGCTGCGATTTCCACATTGGCAGAATTTATATGCTGTCATTGGAACCTCAATGCCCTGATCTGCCACTCCTTTTGAGTGATTGGGAGAGAGGGGGAGTCAAACGCAGGTGTGAGGATGAAAACTTTATGTAACCAGAAATATTGCCGATGGATGGTGTTTTCCACACTAGGGAACGTTGCAAGCTCCATACCGCCTATACTTCCGGGTTACTGTCTCCGGCATATTTTGAAGCCATTTGACTCACAACGTGATCATTCTGCTCTGAGATTCTTGCAAACGTGGTATTTGATTACTTATTACTTGTGCTTACAATGCTAACAATACTTGTGTTTACAATGCTAAAGGTGCTAACACTAACGTAAGACGGTGCACAGCTTGCAACAAGAAAAAGCAGTAATAAATAAATGGAAAGAGGCCAAATCAGGACTGCCAAAAAAGTGAGTTATTCAAAATCTAGCAACCATGTCACCTTTTTTAACAATATATCAATAAATAACTGAAACAAGTTTTCACTTCCAACTCACCAGAATTACTTAATAACATTAATATCTTATGAAATACGGCAGATTTGAGCTCAGAAATTATCTAATTTACTTCTTTTATAGAAAACAAAAATATTCGTTTGAAACTATCGCCTCGCGGAATAAGCTGTAGTAAGCAGTTGCGAACTTTCTAACCGGAACTAGAGCAGGTATTGAGCTCGAGATTGTTATTGTTTACATTTATATTGAAAACACCATTCATATGGAAATCGTAGTTTTTGACCGAAAACGTTTTCCCGAAAGCTTTGAAAAATGTGGTTAAGTATTATAACTTGTTATGTCCGAAAAATGTATGATGTTTTTGAAGGATTAATAAACTCTTATATTGCTAAATGTCTCTTTTTAAATATCTTCTATGATTTTTGTAATTTTTAAGCAGAAAATTTAC
Source organism: Parasteatoda tepidariorum (assembly GCF_043381705.1). Lineage (NCBI taxonomy): Eukaryota > Metazoa > Arthropoda > Arachnida > Araneae > Theridiidae > Parasteatoda > Parasteatoda tepidariorum. The sequence continues at coordinate 59,329,756 of NC_092206.1, read as the reverse complement.
CACACAAATTAATAATAATACTTCAATGGGGTCTAATTGTCTCAACTGCAACACTACACGATTGTCGTTCCCAAAACATGACCAAAAAAGTTATACAATGACAAAATAAAAAGTTAGCGGAAATTGGGCATTTTTCAGTAACCAAGGCTTTCCTTAAGAACCGCTCTTAAAATATATCTTTAAAATTTAAATGAGGACCAAAAAATCACCAAATTAGAAGTCGAAAGCAAATAGTAAGTGAAAATAAAACACATCGAAATTTAACAAATTTGATTAACGTGCGTACAGAATTACAAAACCTGATATATTGCTGGTTGAAAATTGAAGAACTTTCTTATAAATGTCTTTTAACTCATTGTTTTCTCTCTCAATAAAACAGGTTTTGTACAACAGCCTTTTTTAACAGTCATTAGCCATATTTCTGGGGTGTTTTTTCCTTGCTTAAATATTCTTTTTTGTCATCATTTCCAATTAAGATTCCACAAGGAAGGAACTTTTACAGAACACCGTATAAACTGAAGCTACGCATATAAGTTTGAGAAAACACTTAAAAGATACAATTCACCAAATTCTAGATAAAATTCTTGAGTGAAACAAAATACTTTTTTAATTTGATTTTTATTATATTTACTATTTTGTTTAAAAAAAAGTGCTGAATACTGCTTTCTTTCATAAATATTGTCTTGTTATAAAGGAAGAAAACTGTACGCATTCTATAAGAATAAGTCAAAATAATTAAAAAAGGATGATTTTGGATGTAAAATAACATTATTGAATTGTTTGTAAGATTAATTTTTATCATACTCAAATATATGTGTAACTCATTCGAACGCAACATCTTCTTTAAGTTCCAGTATTTTTTTACTTTAAGAAATATATTAAAATCTAAAAAATTATCATTAATTATGCAACGTTAAAGCAGCCGAAATAACCTATTTTTTACTCAAGTAAAGAATATTTCTACATTTACAGAAAAATAAGTTCAAGGTTGTTGAATCATAATATCGCTAACTTGAACCACAATTTGGTGCAATCTTGATAATTCGTTTCCGTTCAAGTTAAACCATAGTATCGTGTAATAAAGATAATGAACTATAATTTGATTCATATTCGAAACACATTTGCGTTTGCAGCAAATCTAAACAATGTTATGCTTTACTACATTCTAAATTTTTTGACAGTGTACCAGAGGGGTGTCAAACTCGCGGCCCGAGATGAACATTTTTGTGGCCCAGTCAACATATCCGAAGCAAAGTAAAAATAAAACAGAAATGTGAATTACAAACGAAACCAGCATATAAAATTATAATATACTTTATTTATAAACTATATGGATCATTTTAAATCGTACGCGTGAAAATGTAAAATTCTAATTGACTGAAATGGAGACCGTTTCACACTAAGCTATCAATTAGATAGTACATATTCTGGTTTATCTTACTATAGTGAGGTACGTCGGTTATCTTGCTCCAAGGTTCTCAAACAATTCTGGGATTTGAAAGAAGAAATGTGTAAGTTTTTACAAACTAAAATTCAAGATACAAGCTTGTTCTCCGATCAAATATGGTTGCAAGATTTATCTTTTAAGGCTGATATAACCAAACACTTATCCGATTTAAATTTATTGTTACAAGGCAAGGATCAGATCATTAGGAACATGTTTGACATAATTAAAGCGTTCAAATGTAAACTATTTCTTTGGGAAAGGCAACTGAAAAATGAAGATTTAACGCACCTCCCAACGTGAAACAAGAACATATCTAGTTTAGATGATACTGCATCGTATCAAAAATACGCAGAAAGATTTTTTAAATCTTAGAACCGAATTTGAAACAAGGTTTAAAGATTTTAATTCTTTGGGAGACAAATTTTGTTTGCTTTCTTCGATTTTCTCAATAAATATAGACTCAGTACCCAGTTACATGCAAATGGAAATGATTGAGATTCAGTGCGACTCAAATTTGAAAGAAAAAGTCATTGAAATGGGTGTGCCTGAGTTTTACGAATATTTACCGGCGAGGTTTGAAAATACTCAAAAATTCGCAAATAAAATTATTTCCATATTTGGAAGTACTTATCAGTGAGAGCAATTATTTTCTGTTATGAATGGAACTAAATCTCCTGTCCGAAACCGTATTAATTACGCTCACGTTTGGTCAATTTTGAAAGTAGTCTCGGCCAATAAAATTTTTCGCGAAATAGAAAAGATAGTAGCAGAGAAGAGATGTCAAGTATCAGGACGTAAATAATAATTTAACTTTATATATGTTTATTGCAATTCAAAATAAAAATATTTGTTTTCTATGAACATAGATTTTTTTTTTTTTTGGCGGCCCACCTAAAGTTTGGCCCAAGTTAGCTTTTGAGTTTGACACCCCTGGTGTACAACTTAAAAAATTATTTTTCCCTCTTCAATTCAGTTTGAAAATTTAGCTTTTGATATTATTTGACCATAAAATTGTTACTTAAAAGGTATAATTATCACTTGAACGAGTTTACCTTGCATAAGTGGAATTGAGTTTCACGACTTCGAAATAACCCAATTATATTTAAACTTTTCTATTTTTTTTTTCATTGGGTAGTTCTTAATTAAAAGCAGTTTTGTTATTTTCAGTTTATAATATGTGAAGTTGATCAAAGCTAAATAATATTTTTATTCCAACAAGTTTTATACTTGTAACAGGTGTTGGGCACTAAAATATTTCGAATAAGTCATTTTACTATGCTATATAACTCAAAAATAAAACATTCCCAGAACAGCCCATTTATAACCAAAGGGAATATGAAGGTTAAGGCTCCCCAATTTCACGATCAACGTCATGATTGTGCCAAAGGGGTCAGCAACACGTAATAGCCACCTTTACTTCTCAGACAGGGCAGGGATAGTCTGATCGATAAGGCGCTGGGACCATGTCCGAGAATTCGTGGGTCCGAGAATTCGAAGACTCCCCGTGTACTAAAGTGTCGAGTAGCAAAAGTTCTCCATGTTCCCATAACAAATAATATCTGTGGGGGTACTGGATTGGAGATCGATCGTTCTCTGATTCAGGTCAAAATTACGATCTGTGGATAAATGAATGGATGTATGAATGGGTCCGCCCTATAAATGGGTGCGACGCATGGTGTGGCAGAAGTCGAATTCTGGGCAATAGATGGCGCCACTGAAAAACAAGAAACGCACACTCTGCCTTAAATTTGCTCGGTTGCAAGCAGGCTTTCCCGTGTGGTAAGTGACATTAGAAACAACAACAACACTTCTCAGACAAACTGGTACCCATCGATCTGCAGCTGGGTAAACTTCAAGTGGCAACTGGGGATCGAACTCTCGTCCTTTATATTGATTGTTCAGTGACTTAACCATTGAGTCATTGCAGCTTTCTGTGTAACTTATTATTTATTTCGGAAATTTGCCAAGATTTGATGCCCACCTTCTCATATCATCTACTAAAATCAGTGTCATTTACTAAATTGTTTCAAAATTGTAATTTTCAAATAATCTTTTAGAAAACCTGATTATAGTTTTTTTTATTTTCTGAAACACATTGTATGGTATCATTTCAACAATAAAAACCATCTTTCTACGTGTCTTAATATAAAGGTAAAATACAACGAAACATTTAAGTAAACTTTTAAATAAATAAAAGCTCTATAAACTTTAATAAACTTTAGATGAACAATACAATTTTGGAAGGTTACATTCATAAAATTTTGTAAACTTCTAATTAAACAAAGATGGTTGAGGTCTGTCTTTCAAATATTATAAGAATCAATAAATCATTTTAAAAACCTTTTACACATTACAGTATCTTAAACAGGTTGATTTAAATATAGCAGAAAATTTTTACTTGTACTCTATGTTTCAAAAATAAAATACAAATACATTAAATTTCTTCTAACTCTTTGAAATTAAATATTACTTACAATGTAATATGTACTTTATGCATGTAAATTGATAAAAGTTAGTTAATTGAAAAACACTTTGAAATAAAACTCTTATAAATAATGGTAATTCCAAAACTCTTATAGATAAATCGTGGTAATTCCAAAATTTCAAAGATTTTTGTCAAAATGAACTAATATTTTAATGCATGTTACATTCTAAAAATATTTAAAACCAAAGTAAGAGATTTAAAACCAAATTTTCAAGAATCACACTTTTTTTTCACTCTTAATTAACAATGCAGAACAACAACTATAACAATATAAGAATTATTTTACAAAATTATTAAATATTCAACTAAATTAAACATATTTTCATGTCTTTTACATGTATTTTTTATATGGCACACAGTTCTATACATGACTAGTTAATGACAATATAAATGTACAAATCTGATAAATAATATGGATAAAGTAAAGCTGCATGAATAGTTTTTTGTTGTTAAAAAAATGTTAGTTTTTGAAACATCTAAAAAAAATTTAAAAAGTCGTACAGAAATTGACATGAACAATTAACTCACATCTAAAACTCTTCAATTCAAAAATAGCGATTTTAAAACATTAAATTTCGTATAAACACATTGAAAAATGCTATCACATATGCATCATAATTAATGCATGTAACTAGGAAATTCTCAGTCATGAAAAATGAAAAACTAATAAAATGTGAAATGATATGTTATTTATCCATAATTTCATTCTAAACTTTTTGACCGAGGCTTCAATTCATCAAACGCTGCATTTGTTCTTCGTAAGTTGCATTTCATACAAACTGAAAGACAAAGAAATAAATTTATATAAAGAATATTATTTGAAAAATATACTGTTACAATATAAGCATTCTTATTACTAGTCTAAAATTAACTCTTAACAAATCTATGCCACCACAGAAAAAGCACGGGTACTTGAGGAGGTAACACACAAAAAGATGAACATCAACGTCAGTGCAAGTCTTTCCCGCAGATGTTACGTTGTTTCTTTCAGGTGCATGACATTAAAGCAATTTTCAGTTTCAAAGAAAAAAAAATTCTGCGAAAAACTGAACTAACTACATTATGTTCAAGAGCAAACAGTGCACACGTGTCATCGTTGCATGTGTTGTTATGGCGACCGCTGCTATTTAATAATTTTTGGAATTCCATTTTTTTTATTAGATTCATTATGCACTGGACGCCCGGTGGCGGAGTAGTAGCGCTCCGCGCTCCCGTGCCGCAGGTCCTGGGTTCGATCTTTGGGGCCAGGCAATGTTGACTCAACCTTTCATCCCTTCAGTGGGTCGAAAAATGAGTACCAAGCACGCTTGGTAACTAAACACTGGGGGTTCCTCGTTCGGCTGACCACATAACTGGAACATCTGCGCTTGCACTCCGGAGCCCAAGGTCAAGAAAACTGAAATGGGCGCAGTAGGCCTTGGCCCTCTATGGGCTGTCGAGCACTGAGTTTAGTTTTTTTTTTTTATTATACATTGAATGGGATACCTGCAAGCAACCTAGTATGGGTATCTCTATCCAGATTGGTTGTTGAAACGCGGCATTTGTTTACGTTAGAAACAGTTCTTTCTATTCTATTTCAAGTTAGCCAAACCCGTCAAGTATCAATTTCCTTAAGTGATACATTCTATATTCTTTCACAAAGATTTAAATTCTTTCACTACATTTCTTATATTTCTTATTTAACACAAAGACAGGCATGAAGCAATGTAGAACATAAACTAATTATGTATCGAAGTTGCCAGATACACAAAACAAAAATATACCATGATTACAGTAGAATACATAAACAAATAATAAATGTAAGAAGTAGAAGAGAAAGAATTATATTTCAACAAATTTGAGATGCTATACGGCATTGTATTTAATTAACGTCGTGTTAATTAACATTCCAACTTTTGTGGAGAAACTTAGCTCTACTTTAACACGCCATTTTGTTTATAAACAATCAGCTTTGGCATCATAGGTCACATGTGAGGGTATCAATGATCTTCCTCTTCTTAAAATGCAAGTACTCAATTGCGGGACCTGAGAGATCCGATAAAATAAAATACTACTAAAATTGTCAATAAAGAAAATTTCATCAGTTGAACGATGTTTTCTCAATACTGAGTCAGTTATTTCAACTTTATTACAAACTCAGGAAACTAACATCCATTTTATTAAGAAACTTTTATAAAAATCAGATTTTTTTCACATTACTGAAAAGTTGTTCTTCATTGTATAATGAATTCAATAAGAAAAAAAGGAATTCTAAAAATTAGTCAATAACAGCTGTCACCATAGCAGCGCATGCAATGACGATGCGTGCTCACTGTTTGCTCTTGAACAACTTAAATTTATTCACTTTCTTATATATTATGTCAATTATATTACGTCAATTACGGGTGATTATATTATGTCAGGATGATTAATCCCTTTATTAAATATACATTTCTCAAATTTGATTGGTTATGAATAAACTCATTTTGTTACTCACCTCTTTCCTTATTTGAATCAATGCCGTGTATATATCGACAAAAATCCTTTTATTATCTCTCTTATTTAATTAAAATTACATAATTAATATTAATTATATAATTAATTAGTTATAAATGCTAGAAAGTAAATTTAAAATACTTCTAAACCATTACACCTTTATACTTACAATCAAACATTTCAAAACTCCAATCGTTGTATTTTATTAATCACTATTTAGCCTAAATATTTCACTTCCAAAAAATGCATAACACTTTCCATATACTCTTAAAAATGTTTCTATAGTACTCTTGTAAATATTGCAACGTTTGATTGAAACATTTTATTTTGGTTAAAATTGGGAACTTTTTAAGACTTCTTAACTGATTACACAATAAATTATCAGAAGAGAAATATTTATGATAAATATTTATGATTAAATTTCGCAATAATGTCTCTTCAGTAGATCCATGTGGTATCACACCCTCCAAAGTTTCGAAAACTGGATGTTAGTAAAATAACCGATGAGCTTCTTAAAACGGGGAATAGATATCAACAATTAATTTTTATAGAGATTTGTTTAATCTTTACATATTAATATATTAATTCAATCTCTAATGTATGGATGGCGCCAAAATATTCATTACAATTGGATGTTTCAAAAACGTGAATGAAAAGCTTCAGCAGTGCTTTCAAATAAAAAAGTTTGAGACTTTTTTATGCATTACTAACGTTTTTTTTTTAATTTTGTTTTGTTATGTTATAAGGATTTTTGTGGAGGAAATTTAATATAAAAGGAAAAGTTGCTAATAACTTCTGGTATTGAGACTACACAAACGAGAGTGAACTACTACACACTGAAATAAATAAGAGATGTGGCTTGAAATTTTTCAAAAATTGTAAAGTTAATATTCCCGCAACAGCCCGTAGTGGTTCAGGAAGGTTAAGGCACCACATTTTTTTTAACCACCAGCGAAAATTATAGAATTCATAATATTTTTTCTAATGTTTTCACTTCCATAGATTTTTGATTACAAGTAGAAAATAAATGTAAAAAAAATACTGTTAATTTCGTGAGTTAAAAAACCTGTATAGCGTTTATAACCTCTATAGACATTTAATATCTAATGATACCAGCAGCAAATACTGTATAATACAACTTATAATACTAGACTGCAACTAAATAGGAAAAACAAATCTATTTAGTTTTCATGTAGAACTTATTTTACACATATTTTTCTAAGTTTGAAAAGAAAAACATTATTGGAACAATTTTACTAGGTAAAGCAATATAAATTTTTAAAAAAAACTCAAAACTCTCTAAATAAGGAATTTTTACTTCAAAATACATAAATAAATAAAAAAAAATACTTTACCTATTATAATTAATCCTAAAAGTAAGCTACTAGAGAATAAAATATTCGAATAGAAGTCATTATAATTCTGTAGCAACGAAGAGGCAGCGTGAGTGAAAAGTATGCTGAAAATCTAAAATAAAGAAATGAATTATTTGAAATTAATGTATGCTGTTAATTAGTATAAATGTTAATTAAAATAAACTGTGAAGGATATTAAACTATAAAAAAATCGGACAATTAAGAAAGTAAGTAAAGTTAAACAAGATTAAGGTGAAAAAAAATGCACAAAGCTAGCTTATAACTGGAAGCTATCTGAAAAAGAAACTACGACAGCAGTTTCGGAGGATGTCAAGTGGCGAGCAAAAACAAACCACCAAGTTTTCAAAAGTAATTTCGAAATTACTTTAATTCTCTCTGCATAATAATATTGAAAGCTAACGTGTACCAAGCTTTTTCTGCCGATTTCTTTACAAAATCCGCCTTATATGTGTCACGGAAATTTATTTTTGGAAAAAGTTGATGTATTTATCATTAGTTGAAGAAGAAGTTGATTGATGCATTTTCCATTTCTCACAATGATATAGGATAGCAATTACATATTAACACTGCTTAATGAAAAATTAAATATAAATAATAAAAATGTTTTACAGTTTTAAATATGGAGCTCCAAATTAAAGAGGAATCTAATTATTGGATCTAATTATCTGATCTAATTATTGGATCTTCACGTTTTAGGACTTAATCTTTTGGTTCAAAGGAGTGACCTAAAATATGCTATTTAATTACTGCAGACAATATTTTAAGTTACGAAACTAGATACAAAAAGAAAGATACTTTCTCTGAATAAATGTACCTTTTTCTTGACGTATTCGAATTTTTGACACCCTAATGTAGGGGCAGCCACAATCTGGGATAAATAGTCCCAATAGTATGGTCAGGAAGGTCGTCCAAATTTTGGACCCCTTAATATTAAATTTACTTTTCGTGTTTCGCTATATCACGAGAAACTCTTAAAGCTACATGAAAAAATTTTACACGCAATTATAAAACTTGTTTATCCAATGATAATTCTATGCAAAATATAACTTTTAGTAAATATTTATAATTTTTTATTATTTAATTTGACAACAGTCGAAAAATTTTTGAATTGTAAGGAATACAATTTCTTACATCATTTTAAAGATCACAATGTTAAATGGTAGAGTTCAAAATTTGAGCAAAATTTCTTTAACAGTTCCTGAGAAGTCGAATTTTGAAAAACTCTTATTTTTTAAATTTAATTTCTCGTGATCTATTTATCTGATTTCGCTTTGATTTTATATTTTGCCATTTAAAATTACATTTATTAAAAGGATGTAAAAAATTTTACGCCTTACAATTCAAAAAATTTTCGACTATAATTAAATAAAGCAATAAAAAACAATAAATATTTACTAAAAGTTATATTTTGCATGGAATATTCTTCAGATAAACAAATTTTATAATTGTGTTGAAAATTTTTTCTATTCGTGCTTAAAACGTTTTTGAGATATGGCGAAATATGCAAAAAGTAAAATTAACATTAAGGGGTTCAAACTTTGTATAGCTTTCCTAACCAAACTATTAGGACCATACTTCCCAGATTGTGGCCACTCCCAGATTGTGGCCCAGTAAATACACCTTCTACATCTAGACTCCTTTATTAAAAACTTAAAATGTAACCCTGAGGGAAAAATACTAATATACATTTAGACCACTTTCTAAGAAGATATAACAACAAAAGAAGCAATCTGAAACAGTAATAAAAATGTATGGCAATAGAGATACCTGTGTTGATGCATTGAGCAAGCTTCCTGACATGGCTTCAGGCTCTGGATAGGTAATTTCAGCTCCAAAATCAAATCCCGCTGGCAAATACCCAGTCATGAACAAACTGCAAGATTAAAGAAAAAAAAAAGCTTTATAAAATATTTTATTAGAATTATTTTTTCTAAAAAGAATTTTCTGAATTTCTTTTTTTTTTTTTTTTTTTTTTANTTTTTTTTTTTTTTTTTGTTGAAATCAGCGTTTTAAATTATGTATAAAAATTTTGTTAATCCGTCCTGTCTAATACTCAACAAACGGGAAATCTAATTCGTTTGACCATTACAGTCCTCGAGAGGAACCCTGGGCAAAAAAATTCCATAGACATAATGTAAACCAGTCCCCCAAGGTTTGATGCGATCCCTGAGAATAAAGGAAAAAACAATATTTATGGGCACAACAGAAGAGGTTCTGGAAATGGGTTTGCACCCTCCTCTACTTTTAATCACAACTGGGGTTAGGGGAAGGGTTGCCGAGAAGAAAAAAAGTTATATCTTTCATGTATCGTCGGTTTGTTCTGCATTTTTACACTATTGATAAACAGTACTGTACTATTATTTAAGATATTTCTTTGAGAAAATATTTATATCAACCATGTTGATTAAATCTGCTAACGCATTTTGACATAGAAAAAAGAATAAAATGGTAATTGAATGGAGGCAGTGTGCCCAAAAATAAGCGCAGAATTGTCCAACAACTCGTTCACAAATGAGGTATCTCCTGACTGTGATTTTGCTTCTTATGCGCATGCAATGGATCTTAAGGGGTCACAGTACCCTTACAACATTTTTTTTTTAAATAAAGGTATAATCACGCTTTTTGTGCATGCCTTATATGCTCATTTAACTTATAATCAATGATTTATCGTCAAAAAATAGTCAAAGTGCTTAATTTTTTTTTTAATTTAAAGAAAAAAATTGAAAAATTCAAAATGTTTAAATCTTTAAGGCTTTTTTATTTTAATATATTTTCAAAAAAAAAATTTCTCAGTGCTTACAATATCTATCTTAACAATTTTGAGCATTCATTTGTTGATAAATGAATTAGAACATTTTTTATGGATTATTTCGTAAAAAAGTAGGGAAAAAAAAGTTAAAAATTCCTGCTAGGTATATATGACATGCTATAAAAATTGCAAAACCCCATTAAGTGCTTATTCCATGCATGGTTAAAATAAGTGTACTTAAGATATACTTAAGACAAAAAAAGCTTACTTCAAAGCATTATCTCAAATAGAAAAATTCCTTAGGGATTTAATTGAGATTAAAATACAAAATTATCATCTATGCGAAAAAGCACTTAAAAGTATGTCTGCTGATCAAGCTTCTGTATTAGGGCAATCTAAAATCATAACTTTTTAAAAATTGCAGCTAAACAGATGATTTTTTTCAGTACATTTGAAATAGTTTGAAGTTTTATTATAAGCTATAAAAAAATATCCATATTTTGGTCATTTTTGGGGACTGTGATCCCTTAATATGCTAAAGCTACGCCAAATCTGAGTATGTTGCTCACCCTGTAGCTTTTTTTTTAAGATTAAATTAGCATACCTCACTGAGCAGTTTCAAGCATTAATTAAGCATTTGAAAAGCTGAACTTTTTCTTTCCCGAGTTCGCAAGACACTAATAATCCATTGTTTTTTTATAATAATGAATTATTTTTCGAAAGAATAAGATGTGAAATATCTACATGAACTAGGTTTTTAAAAGTGTATAGATTAATTATTATAAAGTTTTCCATAATTTCCTTAATATATGTCCTCACAATCTTTGTTCAAAGCGTTTTAAAAATAAAACATAACAGAGTCATAAATTGATCAAATTTTAATATTTAAAAAAAGTTTCGGAAATTCGACATGCTTTACACAAAAAAAAATCAAGTTCAAGTATCAAAACTGGTTTCATTGTATGAGAAATCTAGCATATGTTTCTAATAATCACTTTTTATTGTCTGCTCCAACAATAAAACGCGCTTTGATACTTAAAATCCAGCATTGCTCGATGAAAAATCGACCAATTTTGATTTTAAAAAATTTCCATGATTATACAAGCAATAAAGTAAACTCTTTGACTTGATTGTTTGCATAACTTCGAACATATTGAATAAAAGAAAATCTTCAAATAAAAAAACAAATACTTACCCGAGAAATGATAGGAATACATATTGTATCCAAATATGTTCAAGTTTAATTAAGAAAGTGTAACCCAGCATGAGAAGGAAGCTTACGGTAAATACCAACACAGAAATTTCTCTGAAAAACATGAAATATTTAAAAAAAATATTATGCTTTAGACATTTTTAATGAAATGAAATGTTAATATTGAATAAAAAAAAACAGACTCACTTGTATTTGTGGGTTCTGTCAAGAAATATCCCTAGAAGCACTGATCCTATCATTCCCGCAAAAACCATAATTGCACCCATCCGCCCAGCGTCCACTTCATCACCCTACGGGTAAATAAAAACTCATTTCAGATTTTACAAGAACACAAAATATGCAACGAGTCGCCTGTGTAATTTTTGCTCTGATTATTGAATTTTCACATACATATAATTATGGTGTTGAGCGCAAGTTACATAATTAGTGCTAAATTTTATTTAAGTTACTGAAAGAGACACAAAAACGTACTTTTTCAGAATAACCATGCCTTTTTTTCAATGGTTTTGGTTTTTTCACCAACTAGTAGCCGCAAATAAGAAACTATAGTTCCATGTACAACTTTTTACATTTTAAAGGGTGTAAATTTTTAATGAGTGGCTGGGTGGCGCAGTTGCCTTGTCGTCGGCCTTCTGAGCTCAAGTCTGCGGGTTCGATCCCCGGCCCAGACACCGGATTTTCGGGATACAGAAAATCCTCAGCTGCCATGTCGTATGATTATGCGGCATGTAAAAGATCCCTGGAGTGCCTTATTGACTCTTGGCATTAAAAACTCTTGGCTATTGGCAAAATTAAATTCCTAGTGCACTTTAGCATCCAAATAAAGTCTCTGAGCTGCCATCCAGTGTGGCAGAAACTAGATGTTCAAATTAACATAACCAACGGTATTTCACCTATTGTGGTGGTCATGAAAGAGTGGATACCACCTCTGGAGAACGCACTAGGTCTGCTTATGGGCAAGACTGAATGTGCAGCTCATTGGAAATAAAAAAATATTTTAATGAAAAAAAATACAAAATTTAAACGAAATTAGACGAATTTTAAGTGATAAATTTTTTTGAAAAATCATATTTTTAAACTTTCACTTCTCAAAAACTATTCGACCGATTTCGCTCAAACTTTTTTTTTCATTTAAAATTACATAGTTGAAAAAACGTAGAAATTTGCATAGTATAAATAATGTTAAAAAAATAGTGTAAAACATTTTTGCATGGAATTGTTTGAATAATTTCATTTCATAATTGTACGCAAAAAAATTACGATAGACTTAAAAAGTTCCCGAAATGCAGCGGAATACACAAAAAGTGAATTGGAAGAAGGAAGTGTTTCCTCAGACCCACACGCTTCGAGTTAATACGTACTAAAGAGTACGTATATCTACTAATAGTGGATGTAAAACGAGGGTACCCAATGGCATTCGCGTCCATGAGATAATGGGCCGCTTGAGTCTGAAAGGCTCGTTGCACAATTGATACCATTGGCTAAAAAGAGAGAATTGCTCAATCACATATATGTGAACTATAATGCATCTACCATTACAATGATTCAATTCACTGGTATATAATATATGTTAACTCAATTCTATCAGGAGGTACCTTTAGATTGATGACGGTTGACATGGTCGGCAGCCTAGCCCTAAATTGGTAACTTTCGGGCGTAATCTGAACACGCCTACCTCAACAGAAACGCCCACTTCGATATGAAGAAGCCTATTTTGGATGGAACGCAGTAAACAGTTAACTTGCTATTTGTGGTTGTGACATAATTCTCCTCACGCTGTTGCTACTCATTCTCGATCACACGCAACGGGGACCTGTACACTCTCAACTTCTAATTATAACATAGGAGAGACCACGCACACAACCGGGATCTTAATACAGCTCTCCCGGCGTGTCACAAAACAGTAATGAATCAACTAGTTATATCCATGCATCGAATTCTATCCCAGATAAAATTCTGTTGAGGGACTATTGTAGCGTAGTTACCACTACAATTATTCGATTCCAATTAACTAGTATATAAACACATGTTAACTCGGTTCTACCAGGAGGTACCTTTTGATATAAGACGGTTGACATTGTCGGTAGCATAGCCCCACAAATCACAGTCCTGAAGGAGTTAAAGGACGTGAACTCCAAATAGTTAATATCTTACACTCATTGAATTGAATTTAAGAAATTTTCATTGAATTGAATTTAAGAAATTTCTTTTGATGCTTTTTCATAAATTTCTATAACCATTTAACTTCAAAAATCAAAAACAGTTTTACATTCATGGAAATCAAAAAGTTCGTGATCATTAGAAATTCATTAGAAAGGAACTCACATTTAATTTTATGCTATTTATAAATAGTTTATATTATGTATAATGAAAGCCATGAAATATTTTGGAATTTATTTCAGCTGCCATTTTGATTTCATTTCATTTGTTAGTATCAGATGAAAATTAAACTAATAGGCCATTAGTTAGGACTTTGAAAAACTCCTTGGTTATAATCTAGGGCCAAAAGTGCACTCCTTTCCCGAAGTTTTGATTAGAGATCAGATTATGGTAATAATCACCCGGTGTCCGTACTACTCTCCCCAACTTCCTTGAACTGCGAATATTTCAGGTTCATAAACTACAAATAAAATTAAATTTTAATTTAACTCTGTTTCATAGAATATTTATACATTTACCAACAGTCTTTTGAACAACTGTTTCAAATAGTTCTCAGTCTGTAGTCTCAACTGAAAAAATTATTATTTTAAAGTATTCCAATAATTTATAAACAAACTATATAAAGTTGAATTCAAAACCACCACTAATTATAGGCAGAAGATGGAAATACTACTTCATGAAATAATTATTAGTAAATAATCTTTTGAAGTGCTTCAATTGAATGACAGGTGTAATTTGAAATAAAACAAGATAGCATTAAAACTTGTTGAATTCTCATTTAAAGTTTTAATTTCATGTTGTTATTAGCATAAACTGGATTTAAAGCATAATAATTTATAAAAAATAATTGGGAGTTTTTAAATAATCTATAACATTTACAATTTTTTTTCAAAAAAAAGGAAAAAAAAGAGCCTTTAGTAATGGTAAAAGGAAAAACTATGATATTTTCCTTCAAACATAAAATGTTTAAGCTATACGAAAACAAAATGCCGAGCTTCTGAAAATAAACGTCAATTGAAAAACTTTTTCGTATATTTTCCGGTCGGTAAGGAAGGGTTAACTTCATAAAACTCTGGTTTCAGGATTAGTACGTATTACAGAAGATAATAAAGCTTATCCGTTTCACATTCCCCAAAGAAAAAAATTAGATCGAATTGTATTTATGGTTTAGTGACACAAGTGGTAGAATAAACTTCGATTCTGCAGACATAAACGATATTAAATATTGAGAGTATCAAAAACTGTGTTGTAAAATATCTGTAAGAAAAAAGGAGGATAATGTTAGTGGAGTGCCTTTGAATCGAAAGAGTTCTATTTATCTTATCTGAGCAAATCTCTCTAGAAGATTCTATAGCATTGGAGCATTAACTTATTCAACCATTTTGAAATGTTATTTCGTAAATAATGACTATAGGATAACTTAAAACACCTCAATTTTGAATTTAAGTACGCAATGTGCTCCAGAAATATCTTTAATGTTGTCTTTTAACTTAAGAAAAATATTTATTCAAAATTAGCATATACACTTACCGGGAAATGAATCAGGACCATCTCATTGAGAATAGTTGACATTGCAAAATAAGCTCCTGTAATAAGCCCTAAAACGCATACAAAAATATTTAACATTAATACAACCGTTAAGGAATAATCGATTCTTTAATGTTATCAATTAATTTTTTCTTATTTCTAATGGTACGGAAAATACAAAGCATTTAAGAACAAAACTACAAACGAATAACAAAGGAAATTAATTGTAAAGGTGACCCAAATCGCTACATTAAACCTTCTACGCCAGAGTCAGCAAAAAATGATGCATATCGACGGAGGTAGTCTCGATTTATTTCATCTGCCGAATTACAAAGAAAAAAGCAGAGTTCAAGTGTGGAGATGATCTGCCAGGCTGTCATGTCTAGTTAGAAGCTGGAACTGGACAGTATTCCAACACTATATCTTAGATTGAATTTGGAATTCCTAACCTTTATCTATTACTTACTTGCTATGCATCTCTCTGGAATGGAAAGATAGTGCAGAAAGATTTGTTTATGACATTCTGGAGATTTTATTGCGAGACAGTCGGCTTGTTTGTTCTTAAAAAGGCCAAATACCCAATACCCACCGACAAAACAGTTTCCTTTTCAAAGTCTACTACCGTAGTTAGTGCCAACATTAGGATATTTCTTTCAATGACGGGGAAGGAGACTAGGGGAACTACTGCCCTGCATTGTAGCATAGAAATTAGAAAAAATGATTAATCAAGCAAATCCATTCTCAAAAATCCACAAGTTTTTTAGAGCAATTCGGATATCTTTCGACTTTTCCTTCATTAACTATTCAAAATATAGATTCATAAGAAAAATAAAGTCAGAAAGACTCCTGATTCTGCAGTAATTAGATTTTCTAAAAGGGAGAGCCCTTCTTGTATACGTGAACTCACTCAGATTTTGGGTAATTCTTTAAGCATAACGCTTGAAAGCATCTATAAAGGTATCCCCCTTTAAAATGCATGTTCATACAGTGAACGAAAAAAAATATAAGGCTCACATTAAATTGAATGAAATTATGCTTTATTTTCATTTCACCTAAATGAATCTTTGATATGTCTCACTTCCTTTACATAATTTTGTAATATCACCTATACCTTATGGGGGATTATTTATCAACTATGTCAACCTTCCTCTATCAAACGATACCTCAAGGTGGAATCAAGTTAACATGTCTTACATACTAGGTAATTGGTGTTTAATAATCTTAGTGGTAGTCACGCCACAACCTCATGAAAAGTAAAATTTGGATTTCACAAAATTAACACAAACGAAAATATGGGGGGAAGGGGAAGTATAAGAGCATATTCTAAAGTTCTTAAAATTTTCATCAATAATCAAGAAAACCTTTTTTTTTTCAATCATTTAAATAAGCTGAGTGGTCATGGATCCTGAAAGCTCTCTTTGTCAAGATCCTGTTTGCATTAGTGTGCCATTATAATAAACTTCTCTGATTAGAAGTCCCCATAAGTTTTCGGTTGAATTAAGATCGGGACTCCTTGCTGGCCAATCAATTAAATTTACAGATTTAGCTTCAAATCAGGGTTTTGCTCTTTTACGAACGTGTATCAAAGCATCATCCTGTTGAAAAACATTGTCTCCTGAAGAAATCAGTGGTGCTTTTCAAGTAGCAAGCTTTCTCCCAACATATCAACATATTTATCGGAATTTATTTTACTGTTGATATAGATAATTGATTGGTTCTATTTACCTCAAAAGAACCTCAAACCGCCACTGAGCCACCACCATATTGATGTTTGCAAAGCACTTCTTGGGTCTTTCGCATACATTATACCGAAAATAATGAAAACCATCGGTTCCTTCAAGGTTGATCATATTTTCGTCAGAAAAGTTTATTTTTGATCGAGGGAAATATATTTTTTGGCAAAGTCAACTCTTCTTCTCTTATGTTGATTAGTGAACGTGAAACTAATTTTACATAAAGATGAAGATGTTTATTAAAAATATTTTGAACAGTCCTTGATGAACATGGTAAATTCAAATTTTGTTTAACTTCATTTTTTCTGGGACAAGCTCTCCTGACAATCATTCTTTTCTGTTGACGAGTGCAAATTTCTGGTTTCCTAGTTCGTTTTTTCATTCCATACATTCTAGGATTGTTTAGGAAATTATAAACTACTGTTTTTGATTTCTTGATTCTTTTTGAAATTTCCCGTCCACTTAATCCATATTTTCGAAAAACAACACAATTTCCCCTTTTTCAGAGTCAGAAAGATGAGTTTTATTGGGCATTATTCAAATAAAAGTCAACGAGTGCGAATTTTTTTTATCAAAAACCAATCTCTCAATCCTAGTTGCCATTTTTTATTTTTAAATATGCAAATTTTTCAATAGTTGGTGAAGAAAAAGCAATGACCTTATACTTTTTTTTTCCAATATCATTTGTATTTAAATATCAAAAAGTAAATTTAAACAGGTTTATATTTGAAATTTTTAATTGGTTTACACAAAAAAATAATTTAACTCCTATTTTTACTTTAAAAAATTGCTCACGATTCCGTAAATAAGAGTTTTTGAACTGGTGATTTTTTGTATATCTTAATACTTTTTTTCCCTCACTGTAAATGAAGAAGGGAGCAATGCGGCTAGTAGAAAGCTGGACTTTTTTTTTTGAAGTGTGCATAATTGTATATAATATATAACAGGGACACCTGTAACTTACATGTGGCCGGGAGCCACAATTAAAAATACAAATCAAATGGCGGGTCGCAACTTTATCAAAATTTTTTGTAGGACTCTTTTATGTTTGAAGGAACATTAAATATTACTGTCAGAGTTTTATCAAGTTGTACAAAACAAAAGTATTGAATTACAAATTAAAATAAGAAGTAGATTTTTAAAAATATTAAATTGTTATTAATAATATTTTTAAAAATATTAAACAAATAATAAAAATTCGGGCTACAACAACTTTCAAGTGCGCACCTATGTATTAAACAATTAATGTGCAACAGATATCTAATTGTTAAGGTATTAAAACTAACATAGTAGCACACAAACTATTCAATGAGAAAATTGAGCTTTGTCTGCTGCAGCTACCAGAGAATAGATATTTACATTTTAAATTTAAAATTTACAAATGTGTGTTTAAATATTTTTATCCAAAATGAGTGCTTTCGAAAAGTTAAATTGGAGAATTTCTTCGAGAAAATTTCTGATACGCACATGCTATATCATATTCCCAAAATACGAAAAATATTAAATAAAAAAGAGCAACAAACACGATTATTTTTGTATTTGAATAAATATTTTCTTGGATTCAAAACCTGAAAAATAAATTTCTTTGCACCGTTAGTATGTTAAATTTCACAGAAACGAAGAAACTAGGTTTTTATTAACGAGAAAAGTATTTTAAACCCATATAGATTTTTTGCGAAAATTGTTCGCAAAAAAATGACAACTAACATATTTTAGTTCGCGGGCCACAAGAAAAGGCTTCGCGGGCCGGATGCGGCCCTCGGGCCACAAGTTGGAAACTCCTGATACATAACATAAAAATCCAGAACCTAAAATAAATATATATATGATATAAGTCCTGTCATTCTTTTGAGTGTACCAACACGAACCACAAAGGAAGACCTTTTCACAGAGAGTATAAATTTATTTCAACATTTATTAAAATTATATTTTTTACTACACAGATTTACTATTTCGTATTATTAGAAACTCGGTGAGTCAACTCATTTCTAACGATGATCGTAACAAATTTCGTACAAAGATGAAGTTTTGATTAAGACACCAAAATAGAAACGCGAGATTCAGAAATATAGTCTCAGTTCATAAACATTGAAATTAAGATGAACTTTGAAAACGCTTACGTTTTTCTTAAAATACCTTAAGAAAATAATTTATGCATCAAAATATGAATCAAACTTAAACGTATGAATCAAACCACAAGAATAAAAAATTATTGTTATTTATTAAACGCAAACACAAAGTCATGAATGGAAAAAAACAGAAATAAATTCAAATTCCTTTTTAAGATAATAATACAGGGTGTTCCAAAATTCTCTTTACAACTTAAAAAATTCATAACTTCGAAAATAAACAAGATATTTATATTATGTTTCTTGCATGCGTTACTGCAACTACTAAAGTTTTGTTTAGTACACTTCAACATGCGCACCATTGGTGACCCTAAGCACTTCCAATCTGTAATCAATTTCAAGCCAGGTGATGTAAAGATAATTTTAGACCACCCTGTATAATAGAGGAAAATCTTGGGGAATGTAATGCACGCTTTCAAATCGTTTTGCGTTTTTGGAAGAAAAAAATACAACGCTACATAGGCAAGGAGATGTTTCTGCATACTGTTCTGCTATATGGAGGAAATTCCATAATTTTCAGATATGTATGGGGAAATTCCTATTGCATCTCAAAACAATATTAAGAAAGAGGTGATTTTTAAAAACGTCACCTTTTAAATAAGCGTGTCGGTTAATAATATTAGCAATAGTCTTAAAACTTCTAACTACAAAATTATTCCTAAATACTTTTTTCAATATCAACAGCATTTCTAACGATGATCGTAACAAATTTCGGTCAAAGATGAAATTTTGATTAAGACTCCAATATAGTAACGTGAGATTCAAAAATATGGTCTCAGTTCATAAATATTGAAATTAGGATGAACTTTGAAAACGCTTACGTTTTTCTTAAAATACCTTAAGAAAATAATTCACTTTTAAGAAAATTATTTACCTCACTCATTAAAATTTCCTCTTAAAAAGTGATTCACAGTTTAAATACTTGATAAAATATAAATATTCTTACCATAAGCAATGAGTAGTAAGACAAAAGGACCATTTCTGAATAGACGTTTTAAAGAAGCTCCATATTCAGGTCCTTCTCTGTGTTTAGTTGCCTGTGCTATACTCGGATATAATTTAGGTTTCTCTTCGAACACTATATAAGAAAAAAGAAGAAGAAAATAAATTGTAGGTAAAACCATAGAGCTGAAGTAGAAGTAGAACAAGTAAGCTGTTATATTTCCCCGATCTCTCTACGTTCCAAACATCATAGTCCCCTCAGTCACGTGCTCCCTCCCTTTCGGTAATTTTTTGCGTCCCTCAACAATTGAGATGAGTTCTCTTTTCTGGTGGCTTCGGGTTTTTTTACTTATATTTTACAACCGGCATTGAACAGCAGACCCAAATTTATGGGTTAACGACTAGTAATGTTCAACTACTTAGCCTTGTAATCTTGAACCTAATCCAGAAGACAAGAGAACTCCTAGATCGATTATTGGGAGACTTTTGGTGGGGACTTTTGATGGAACTAAACCGCATTTGCATTGCATGGAGAGAAAGACCGCGAGAACCTCCCACAGTTAGCCTGACGGCAAGGGGACTCCAACCCATGAACCGTCTACCAGTGAGTATATTTCACGTCAGCACTATGATCGAATGCGGAATTCCTATCGACGGGATTCGAACCCGGAACACTCTATCCCCTGAGCCATCGCGGCTCTAAAACTGGAATGGACTCTAATGCTGGAAAATTAAAAGCTTCAGGTATTTTAAGATTAGCGGAACAGTAAACTATTGGATCATTTTTCGAAAAGATTTCGCTTGATAAAAAACCGTTTTAGAATTCTAATTTTTTAATATGTAAAAACTGTATAAAATTATTAAAAGTTTTACTAAATTGAGAAAATTTTAATTTTCGAATGTTCTTAAAAATGGTAGAATCGTATCTCGTGAGTACTTAAGTTTTACAAAAAGTTTAAAATTTTTAATTTATTCCCGTAATTTACACTAGCCAAACAAGTGTCCGTATTTATAATTGAGTTTAAAAATCAAAGTTTTTTTCCATTTAAACTTGAAAATTGTAAAATTGTCAAAAAATCTACGATTTAATTAAATAATAAAAACGTAACTTTTGTTAATACTTATTTCAATAACAATTTCATCTTATAATGTTTTACATAATTAGAAAAAAAAACTATAAATAATTCAACATTTTTATTTTACTTTTTTTATTAATTATTATTTTGGTACATAATTTTAAAGTATGTATAACATTTTAGAGTTAATCTTAGGGAGTTTTTAGTTGCAAGAAACGAGAGTTTAAATTTTAATCCAACATTACAATCAATAGTATAACATCTTGTAAAATCATGAATATCAGTCCAGGTATTGAGAAATTTTCAAAGGATTTTAAACATGTCATGAAATCCAAAAATAAAATAAAAATTTAAAGAAAGAAAAAGATGCTGCATCGCATTAAAAAAATCCCTTACGGGATATACATATTTTTATATTTCATATTTTAACTAAACATATTTAAAAAAATAAGATTCATAAATCTCCCTTACCAAAAACAATTATGAATAAAATGATGATGTTGACTATGACTTGAGGATAGGCCATGCAACCCAAACCTTCAGTTATGCTTGATGTATTGTTGCAATCGTTTGTTAAAGCTAAAGGAGTGAAGATAAAACCGATGGCAATACCTAGCTATGAAAAAGTAAACTCATCTGAACACATATTAAAAAAACATATTAAGATTAAATTTTTAAAACATGCAATCGTAAAACAACATTAAAACCAGTGTCATTATACTACAAAATACTTAATGTACAATTATTTATTAAGTGGTATTTAAGAATGAATCTATTTTTTTTTTTTTTTTTTTTTTTTTTGGTTTAATCCGGTTAATGAAAATTTTGGAAAATAGGGTCGATTATGTAAAATTCCTGTTTGGGCATGACTACTTTATTATTAAGTATCTTATTCACTTCCTTTAATATTTTAGACCAAAGCTAATGTAAGGCTTTCAATACCTAATTAAAAATTTCATTCTCTTCAAAAATACATAAATATGAAATAACAGTCGACATGTTTTTCAAGCGCTCAAAAATAGGCGACCATTTTCAAGACTTGCCAAACGTGAATGAGAGAAAAGAAAAATGAATTGAATTATAAAACAAATCTTTGACAACGAAAAATAAAGGCAAGAAACAAACCTAGAGAAAACCACAGAAACCGAGAGAAAAAAAAGATGAAAAACAGAACAAAAAGGACCACTGAATTGCCCATCTCGGCTACTGTGGCTTTTTTTTTTTTCTTGGTTTTTTGTTCTGATTTTCATCTTTTTCGAATAAGTTGAAGAGTTTATTTAGATAAAATGAAATAAAAATTTTAAAAAACTACCTGAATAGGTAATAATTAAATTGAAAATACTATTGCTATTACAGAACAACTAATAATAACTTTTAAGGGAAATAGTACATAAAGGATTTGTTATTGAGACAATTTCTTTTTCAATAATTTTGAAATCTCAATTTTTCCTATTTATATTAACTCTTTAATTAGTTATTTAAAAAACACTTCCAAACCAATCCTAATTCTTATTTTCATCGAAATTCCTCAATAAAACCCTTTCATTTTAAAATTTGTTTATAAAAGTTTAAATATTTTATTGGTGGAACAAGTTTTACAAACTTCTCCAAATCACACTGTAAGTATACACGAATACAGTCATACGAAATGCTCCTTAATATTTCGATGTAACAAAATAAACTAAGTTTTATATTTAAAAATGTTTGGAAAATATTTTAAGGCAAATAA
Organism: Parasteatoda tepidariorum; assembly: GCF_043381705.1. Lineage (NCBI taxonomy): Eukaryota > Metazoa > Arthropoda > Arachnida > Araneae > Theridiidae > Parasteatoda > Parasteatoda tepidariorum. The sequence goes on along the minus strand of NC_092206.1, from coordinate 59,306,715 downwards.
AGTTATATAAAGCAATTTAAAGCTTTTAAAAAGATTTAACGCAAAGATGGAATAATACAAAATATGAATTCTATACTTCAAAGTACTTGCATTTATCAAACCACACGAGATTTATCTCAATAACAATAAGAAAGAATATTAATTTAAGACATAAGAAATAACATGAATTAAAAGACGTTTCGATATTGCTCTAATTACTCCTAAAACTAAAGATTAAAATTTTCTTGATAATTTCAAACGTCATATTTAAATTTCTATAACTTTTGGTGAATGGTTAGATTTTTTTAATAGGTTAAAAATGCCATTTGTGAACTAAATGCCGTAAAGCTAAACTACGCAACTAGAAAGGAGGAAGTAATAAAAAAACGAAAATAGTCAATATTTATTCATAAAACCATGCTGAGAGAACGTGATTTTACTTCATGGAACATTTCAGCTGCAAAACATAGTTGTAAACAGCTGCTGAAACAAAAGGAAATCAATCACCTTTTGTCGAAAGAAAATTTTTGAGGAATTTTGAATATTTTACAATGATGAAGCTCAAATATCAACCAATTTTTTGTTTCTAATTTTATTTTTGTATATTTAAAAGTAAGAGGTAGAGAAACTTAGACTAATTTTAAAGTAACAATCAAATGAAAAGTTTATTATAAGAAAGTTCTGATATTTTTGGGTATTCAAGAAAATTAATTAACTAACAAGAATATCAGGCCATCATGATGGGTAGTAACGCATATCAAAGCTTGGGTTGAGATTTCTCATGCTATAGAATAAGTGTCTGATCAGATTGCACTAATTCCGATCGTGTTTTAGTAGTTTTCAAGCAATTTCAGGAGTCCACTAAGCAAGAGGTGGACTACGCAAGGTGGTGGATACGCGGACTACGCAAGTTCCCCATGCATGACTAAGAATTAGGGGAATGTGGTGATGAGACAAAGATGTAAGTCTGCATACAATATAAGTCTACAATGCACTACAACTCTACAATGTAAGTCTGCATATGCGCTATTATTGTCATCGGATTATCATTGTAGTGCATCTACCACTACAAAAATACAGCTCCAATTCACTAGTACATGGATGGTCCATATTGAACAGTTGACTTGCTACTTGTGACTGTGACATTATCCTCCACACACTGTTGCTTCTCAATCTCGATCACACACAACGTCGGCCTGTATACAATCGACCGCTAATGGCTACACGAGAGCAACCACAAACGTGAACTTAATACAGTTCTCACGATCAGCACTCAAAAGTACGGTGATCTTAATACAGCTCTCCCGGTTTCTCACTAAACAGCAATGAATCAACTAGTGGTGTCTCATTCATCGAATTCTATCACAGATAAAATAGTTTTGTAGTACCACTACAAAAATACAATTCCAATTCCAGCACATAAGACATGTTAACTCGATTCTATGTTGGGGTACCTTTTCATTGATGAAGGTTGACATTGTCGTTAACTATGATCACCTCAATCATTAAGGATGAATCTCTAATTGTCACCTATAGCCCATTAATTCAGCTTTAGTGCTATGTTAACAATCAAATTAAAGTTAGCTTTTAAAAAAAATAGTATCAGTAGGAAGCTGTTTGCAAGACTCACATTAATAATTATCTGATTTATTGCTCTGACAGGGAAAAACTAATTGCTGCATATACAGCTGATTTCAACATATTTCAAACTTCGGCTTTTCTTCAAAATATCACTTGAAATTTTCGTCCACTAAACAGTTCTCAAAATATAATTCAAAGTTTAAAACACAATTTTTCGTGATGATTTCTCTCCCCTATAGTTATAGCTTTGTTAATTTTAATTGAAATATTTCATAAGCTCGTGCTTTTAGTTTTAACTTACGATCGAAGGATCGGGTTTTCACAAGCTAAGTTGAAATCGTAGTGGTTTGAGAAACTTCACTTTATAATTAATTAATACAAAAGATAATCGGAGTTGCGAAATCAGACACAAAAACATACTATCTCCAAAAGTTAAGTTATCATTATTTTCAAAGAATTTGTCAATCAATTTCGGATTTTAGCATTCAAAACTACGCAGTTTAATAAAGAATAAAAGTCTGTATATCTGTTTAATTGCAATTATACTGCGTATAAGTATTTTATTCTAGATATAGAGCAAAAAATAACATTTAAGGACAACTGCCCTAACTGCTGTTCTAAACTATTAGGCAAACTACTAAACTATTAGACAAAGAGCAATAATAGCTAAAACAGCAACTCCCCACCCTAAAACATATTACATTCGAAAGCAGAGCTAGCTGGTCACCTAAGGAGGTTATATATATAAGAATTTAGTTTCTGTTTATTATTAAGTCTTATTTTTTTCAAGCGTAATTTTTTTTAGTCACTTATCTTTCCTCAGTCTTTCCAATAAAACAAGTTCTGATGTTTTAATCTAATCTTTTTCGTTATTCATTCGCCAAGCTTTAACAACATTTCTTTTAATTCTAAAAACATTTTTGGGAGCAGTAATTAGAAGTGGCACCTTCCATTTAAAATAATAGTAATAATACCTGATTTCCAAAGACACCCATAGCACATGCTAATCCTACTTCATTTGCTCCAAACCAGACACCTGCTATGAAGGGAGGTAAACTCAAAACAAATACTTGCCCCATGGCATATATTGTTTGGCAAACCATAACATAAACATAGCGATCAGGTGAGAGAGTATAGCATTGCACTACTGAACCTGTGAATTAAAAAAATACTCCTCTTACTTACATTAGAAAAACTTCGTTTTATAGTCTAGCAATCACGAGTTGAGCTTACAGTGAGATTGCCTTAAGTCCAGGTCTCATTTTGTGATGGCTAGACTATTATTATATAGGTATTATTATATAGACAAACTTGAATATCAGATAATTTACGTCATATAGATTAATATTTGTATAAAAACATATGATGAAAAACGCCATCGTACGTAGCTAGAGAAGCTTCTCTAATAGGGACTCGCTGTTCGTGAACATTTTAGCATTGTACTTTTATATATATAAGCCATCTTAATTTTAAGTTTTTTAATAATTATTGCGAAAATTGCATTCAACAGAAATAGATATTTTATCAAAATTTAATGATGTGGTAGACTAGCTTTGCGAATTCGGCCAGTAAGTCACCAAATTAATGAACTACTAAAAAACTAAGAACTACTGTAAAAGCTATTTTGCTTATAACTAACTGCTGACGCTGACGTCATAGGTCACATGAGTAATTCGACATCTTCTCCTTCTTGAAGTGTTGTTGTTGTTGACGTATGCCTGTTTAGGCAGAGGGGGTGCGATTGTTCTTCTTTTTCCAGTGGCGTCATCTATGGCCAAGAATTCGACTTCAGCTACACCCATTACGTCACACCCGTTTATAGAGCAGACCCATTCATACATCCATTCATCCACAGATCGTAATTTTGACCTGAATCAGAGAATCTTCATATTNGTATTGATTTGTTATGGGAACATGGAGGAATTTGAGACTCGACAGATTTAACATGCATCAGTCATCACTTTACTACACGGGGAGTTTTCGGCCGGCGGGGTTCGAACCCACGAACTCTCGGAGATGCCCTACCGACCAGGCTATTCCGGCCTCTCTTCTTGAAGTGCATGTACCTAATTAATACAAAATAATGAAAAATATGTTTAATAAAAATTCTACGAAAAAGGGGTCATGAGAGCGCCTTTCTTTTTCCTGTTATATGTTAATGTATGCTGTTAAAATACGTAAAGTCATCAAGCAATAGAAAGGAGAATTTGGGAGAAAATGTGAGAAAAAAACAAGGCTAGATTCGTTAGTTTTAACCAAAAATATAAAAGATATAAATATATATATTTTTTAAAGTTTTACAAGGTAATTAGAAATATATCTACACTTACCTAAAAAATTTAATACTCCTCCAAGTACGAGAGTTATCCGTAACCCTTTTGTGTCCATCAGATACATTACAGGAAAGACCAGCGGCAAAAACGCTACCATATATACAACTGAAGCCCAGTTCACATCATTTAAAGATACACCATAGTAGCAAGATATGATATCAGCTACAACTGTGTACTGGTATTGTGGTACACCGTTCATCATTGAACACAACATGAACACAAACAGCATGAGAAATCTCCGCTTGTAAAGTTTAATGGATGCAAAACCTGCTGATTTCTCGAATTGTTTATCAGGATAAAGAGCTGTCTTTTCACTGTGATCGGGATAAACTTTGTGGATGGTCATATTGTTCACTATGGTGTCGCTGCTAAGATTCTTGTAAAAGTTAGAAGATAAATTACATTCTTTGGTGGAGTCCGTTCCGTAATGCTTTCTCATTGTACTCGTAGACGGGGAAGTATTTCTGGAAGAAAATTCAAGAAATTAATTTATAATGCTTAAAGAAAGACAATTTTTAGCTTTAAATAATTTTAGAATGTTTAACCCTAAAAAAAATTAAATAATCATTTGTAACAAACCAATACCCTGTGGTGCCACCTATGTCCCCACCACCGAGACTCAGTTCAAGTTCGGATATGAAACCTTAAACATGACTTGACTTTTCCCCTTTCCCCGAGTTTTCTTAAATTTTAATTCTTTTTACTTTTGTTCAAATGTAATTTATGTTTGTATCTGTGGTTATTAATTAAATTTCTTTATTAAGTGTACTTTTAGTCACTTTTGTCCTAATTTGCAATTAATTTGAGCTAGCCGATATTCCTTCACACTACACATTTAAATATTTTCTGACATAAAATAGTATTAGAAATATAAGTTTTAAAATATACAGAGAAGCATAAAATATGCTACAGATTATATTATGTTTAAATGTTCCTATTGGAAAAACTATTTAAATAGTAAAAAATAGTTAACGCTTTTTTAATGGATGCAACACGTGTTTATATATTTAGAAAAAATTTGCTAACTGGTTAGCAGAACAAGTTTTTTTTTTTAATTTTTTTTTTGCTTTATTTTTCTAGGTATCATCCGCTTTAATAACACAGTTGCTGAAAATGCAGTTATCTAATTAAATTTAGATGTATTGTAAAACTAATTAAATTATAGATTTCAGCGAAATTTTTGAACTAAATATAAACTTGCTTAAAAAATATTAGATTAGAAAAATATTATAAAACTGTTTCATATTAATAAATAAATGAATGATATTAAAATATCATTCACTTACTGATTCAGAAGATGATATATGAGAAGATCACGTTTTGAAATCATCAAGGAATAATCTGATGATTTTAAAACGTTATCGTATTATGAAAATGTCTAATCTAAGTTATTCATGAGAACTTTAAAAGTGAAACTTTTTATATTACCAAATATAGGTGTTTCATATTAAGCAAAGAAAATACAAGTGTTTTCAAATATTACGGATTAAACAAGAGATTCAAAAGAAATTCCAGTGTGAGTGAATTTTATGAATAATCATAGTTCCTTAAAGCCAAATCTAAAAATATTTTTTGACAATTATTCAAAGTATTTCAAATTAAGTAGGGGGACAAAACACGGATATAAATAACATAGGGAATTCAAAAATCTTGATTTATAATGCGTATAATCTTTTATTGCTTCTAAAAATAAATATTTGGATTATCAGAAAACAATTTTAATAATTCTAAAAGCTTGTAATAAACTGTTTGTAATGTAATAAATTGCTTTTCAATACAGCTGAAAGACTTGGATGAATATAATGATTAACCGCGTGTCCACTTTTTCAATCAGTGAAAAACTCCATGCCTTCATGTAAGTAATAAGATGTTTCTGTTCATTCTACTCTTATTTTGAAGAGTCCCGCAGAGGACTGATCGTAAAGACACGGTTCCAGTAGAACACCGAAGTCCAGCATCACTGACTGCGATCAGTAAGCGGGTGGATGACCATTTTGATCAACCTGCGGTCCTCGTTAAACTGTTCTGTCGTAAAATGCGAGAAATCACGCAAGTCTTTGGGCTTCCAAAGTGGAAAAGCCCTCCCTTCTGCAGAAGATCAAAATTGTAATGGCATGTTTTCGAATCCTCCTCAGGGATTTTTCCCAAACTGCCGCCTATAGCCCATTGAACAACTTTAGTGGGACATAAAGTGCCCACCTATTTTATTTAGTGGAAAAATACTAAGAACTTGAATATAAAAATATCAATTTCAAAATGAAATCCGTATCTTATTACTACCATATGTAAAATATAGAAAGACCGGACTGTGTAGTGATCAGGGATCTGACCTAACAGAATGGTCCTGGGTTCAAATTGTGGACAAGGCCTGGATGTTCTTTCATTCTCTGTTCTGTCTGTCCTTACTGTGGGAACAACGTTGGCCCACCTAATATGGTGCCAATCGGGCGAATGGGCGAAAACAAAAATAAAGACACTGGTTTACTCTTGAATATAATACAGTGAAACCTGTAAAGTTGACCACCTCTATTATCAAGAACCAAATTTATCCTATATATTAAGCGATGGCGAAACCTTCATGAACTACTCACCTATCAATCTTGCATGTCGATAGTTGATGCCAAATTTCCCTAGCAGTGTTAGTGAACACTATTTTAAAACCTTCGAAAAAGTTGACAAAAAAAACTATTTCAGGAATTTTTCAATAATTTTACGCTGTGTATCAAAATTTCCTTCATTTGGTGAAATAGTATTACAAGCTAACTATATTATTTTAATTAATATGGAAAGATATATACTAAAATTAAATTTTAAAAAAAACTAAATAAAAAATTTTTTTATCCTCTCCCATAAGCTGGCCATCTGTCTAAGTTGACCAATTTAGTTGTCCGACGTAACGAACATAAACTGCGCAGTGGAGGATAAATAATAAAGATGTCACTATTTTCGGGTTACTAAGCTGCGAAGTATGGGAAAATACGAAAGATTTTATTACGTTTGGACTACTAAATGATTAAATTTCTTGTTTATGGTAACCCGTGCTGAGGCCTTCTCTCTTCTAGGAGGTATTGGGTAAACCCTCTAAAAAATGGGAAGAATAGTATCGTGAAAATACGTATTTCTAAGAAATTAGAAAAATACTGTTGGAGAATTTTATAAAAATTATTATAGGAAGAGAGTAAAAATCAATAGTTTTAAGTAAATGGACATCATAATGTACTGTAATGCAAGTTTTTTGTGGGATGAATGAATTTGACAACATTCTAACAAGCTGGAGCACTATGTGATTCCACGTCTGATAACAACACAAGTATCTATCGTTTCTTGACAGCTATAAGCAAAATTTATCGTTTTATTATTGCCTTAAGTAAAGTACGTCAATCACAATTCAGACCAGACCACTTTTCGATTATCTAGAATCCTCAAATTTCTTTTAAAGATGTGTGGTGGATGATAATACAAGTTTTTATTCATTTTATGACTACTAAAAATTTATCGCCATATTATCTAACAATATCTCTCTTCCATCCAAACTTTTCCGACTAACTAGTGTACTCAAATTTCAACTGGAGCTTTGTGTCTAATACAAATTACAATTGTTTCCTAGATGATTAAAGCAAAATGTATCCCCAAAGATTTCGGTTATTTTCCTACAGTAAGAAACTATAATGAAGAAAAATTTTTAAAAAATTAAAAAACTACGGTCTGCAAGTAAACTAAAAATGAGAAACTAATTTTATTTTTAGTCTACCCAGAACCGAAAAACGTAGGTCTCATCACTTGTATCACCAACAAAAATTCCCCTTCCCGTCTATCGAAAGTTATGTTCCCAGCGTTTTTCGTTTTAAGACTAAGTATAAAAAAAATTCCCTTTTTTAGTCTACTTAAAAAAAAATGTAGATTTAAAATTTAATTTTTTTTTCAACAAAAAAAAGTTGTTAGACATGCTTGTAATTTATTGAAAGTTAAAAACAGTTAATAAAACCACTATTTATTTATCAAACTGAGATTGATTATCAAACAACAAAAGGCAAATTTTTATTATCAAACTGAGATTGATTATTAGACTACAAAAGACAAATTTTCTAATAACAAAATTCAATTATTATTATTTAAAATTTATCTTGATCTGTCGTATTTAATAATTTTTTATTAATGCATTTAAATTTTTTTAAGGTTAAATAGATTTTAAACAAATCATATATGATGAAAACACTATAACTAGTTTTAGAGATTTCGTAGGAATAAACACATAAATTTTATTTATTTGTTTTCAATAATCCTGAGTCTTAAAGTTTTTCGTATCTTTAAACTTCAAATGATCAACATTGAATTAAAAATGTTTACTACTTTTCAGAAATAATGCGAAAATTTAGAAAATTAGTTTTAAACTTAACTAGACTTAAGTTAAAATAGTAAACACCTTCATAACTAAACTGTGATTTACTATACAGTTTGAAATTAAGAATTTTATAGCATTTTAAATCTGAAATATCCAATTAATATTATAACAAAGTAAATAAAAATATAAAACTGTTTTAAATGTTTAAATATATAAAGTTTTTCACTATAATAATTACCTTAAATTTAAAATATCTTTAAAATATGTATGAATTTATATGGGTAATATTTTTTCGTTAACATTTTGTCCCATTATAAGTTTGAAAATTATGTTTTTAAAATCAACTTTTATGCATAATAGTTATCTCCATTTTCTACGATTGTCTTTGGTTGATAAGCATCTTGTTTTACAAATAGAATTAAAGCATTTTATTTCATAAACTAACACAATATTTAGAATAACACAGCTTATGAAATAACATTAAACATTATAAACTGAAAATCAATATTGTGAGTTTCGTACTTTCTGACAAAAAGAGTTAACACATTTTATTTCATAAAATAAAACAAAATTTAGAATAACACAGCACATAGAATAACACGAAGCATTTTGTACTGCAAAAGCAATATTGTAAATTTAATGTTTTGCCTTAAAAGCTTTTAAACAGTGTTTGATATTTTGTATAGCTATTCAAACAAGTATTTGTGTAAAAAATTTACAAAAAGAAATCTATTTTTAATTATTTATTACATAAAATACGATGTTTCACTACTGAAATTGAAATTATGTAATCATATCTTACAGCTACTTGTAAATTAAAGATTCACACACAGAAAAATGACATTATTAATTCCAACTGATATTTTAAAAAGAAACATATTTTTAACTTACCAATACACTTAAATTCTAGCTTATTTATTACTTTAGAAAAAGATATTTTTGCTATTTTAGCTTTCCAATACATACTCACATTCGCCGTGATTTTGTTTAGTTTATCATTTCGTTAATGAAAGAGCCAAAATAAATCGCCAATTGAAACAGAAAGCTAACATAACAGGCCGCTTTTGTGGGAAATGAAACAGGCCAGTTTACCATGTTTACAGTTTAATCTCACTTTTTAAATAATTACATATTTTATCTTTTTTACATAAACATTGATTATTTGATGTGCAGTGAGACAAATTATGATTTATAACAAAATCATTATATATTTAGATGTTTTAAAATTTCAAATTTCATTGAATTTATTTTTTATTAAAATAAGTTTTTAATATTTATTGTTTTCATTTGCTGTAAAATATTCGGTAGTTAGCAAAATTAAGTTTGAAATACACTGTAATATAAATTTAGATGATGACAAAGCGCTTTTTAAAAAAATATGCAAGCAAGTTTAGATTTAGTTTAACACGTTTTTTTTTTATTCTTATTAAAGTAAATTCCTTGTTGAAGGTCTTATAAAAATGTGCATATTTGTAATAAACATAATAAAACATGCACAAGTTAATGTTTTATGGACACTTTAAGCAATTTATAGTTCAATCTCAAGCTATATTTTTAAAAAACTTCATTTTGAAAGAAAATTATTTCACACTGTAATATCTTGTTTTAAAATTGCGAAATAAACTTTGTGTACAAAGAAGTTAATTTCAGAATTTTAAAACACTATTATATCAGCACGTTATTGTTGTGCCATCTATAAAATAAAAGTGTAATCGAGTGTGTGAGTGTGTGCGGCAGGAGAGCCGTGACGAGCAACAACAAAAAAGCTCTGTTTCAAAAAATAATAAATAAATATTGTGTGTGTTAACAGTCCACTTGTAATTATTGAGCGACTATAACGTTTTTTTCAGCGTCAACAACTATATTTATGCTTTGGATAAGCAGCTCGGCTTGTCACAGTTTAAAGTAAATAACATTGCTCATTGCGCGTGCATCAAAATTCAAGGTCATTCACAAGCGTGTGTCAATTGTTGGCACGTGTCTGCAAAGTACATGGCTTAAAGCGCATGTACCTTCTTAATTCATAGAATCAATCTGACAAAGGTATGTTCCTAAAATTTAACCCATAAAAATCAATGCTATTAAATGAACACTGCCCAAATTAAGAATTAAAATAATTACTAATAGGCATAAGTTTTTCTTACAGATAGAATCTAACCCTTAAGATAAAAAATTGTTCATTTTCCATCTTTGCTGTGATTCACAAAAAAGTTTCGAAGAAAAATACACTGCCCCTCCTCGTCAGCTATCAGTCAAAATTATGTCTAAATATTTGTATGATTGCTGGGGGTGGAAAAGGAAGCCTGAAAGCTGGTTCACGTAGGTCACAAATTAAAAAACTTGCAAAAAAGAAACTGGTGAAACGTCTTCTTCTTCTTCTTTCTTATTCTTTTCTTATTCTTCTTTCTTATTCTTTTCCTTTCTACAAACCAAATTCATGGCCATGAAATTATCGAGAAGGGAAAAAATTAAGGGACTCCTCAAAAAACGATGGGTGATAAAGGGGAAAACGGGGGCCATATTCCACATTCGAATTAAGGTGGTCATTAAATAGTTTTTCATATTCCACGTCTGATAAGTCTTAAAAATGGGCTCCTAATTCTGAGCGATTGAAACATGCCGACTTTTTCCATCTTTACAATTTATCAGTAAAAATGTATACATTAGTTAAACAATTACATTAAATTTAAGAATGTGATTCTGAGTCGAATCTATATATGCAATCATTTAAAATAGAACATTCATAACATTTAAAAGCCAAATATAGTTTTTAATTTAGGTGGGAAAAAAGTGGGTATAAAATCAAGCTTTTTTTAAAGAAGGGTTTAAAATCGAACCATTAGATTTATTTACGAAAAATTGTGATGCATTTTACCTACATTGGATTATTTTAGACTAAATATGAGGCATAACTTATCTATTTTGTTTGTTTGTTTTCTTACAGTTCTGCATTTAAAAGAACTTGCTTTGTTATAATTAGTTTATCCCAGAGTGGGGTAAAATGGGTATAGTTCTAAAATTAGTATATATTTCACAAAAAAACGCTTGCAAATATTCTTTTCGAAATTAAAATGCTTGTATCATGATTATATTTTTAAAAAAATGCTAAAAAATATTTTTTTTATATTATTAAATTAAATAATTAATGTTTATTGCTATTAAAATTAGGTTTCATTTCGGGTGTTCTTTTTCGCATATATTGGTGAACTCTACACAATTTCATTCAATGTATAATAGTCTTTGGTTTATTTGAAACATAAATGATAGTGTAGAAACTAATATCTATAGAGGTAATTTAAAACGTTTTTACTATTTATAGCAGACATATATTCTTATTGAATTTAGTTACTTTAAGGAAATTGTTTGTTGTCCATGAAAAACTGCCATATGAAGGCAGAAACTTACATGACAACTCATCTATATCTTTAAATATGCTCATTAAGTTATGCTATTTTGGTAATTTTTTGATTGTATAATATGCATGTTATACTATTATTCCCCCTATCATTTTTCTCCTTAAAAGATAAAGTTTAAAAGAAATTTTGTTTTCAGCGTTATTATTACTATAAAAAGCTACAATCAAACAAGTCAAATTAGTTTTTAGCTATTTCATTATAAAATATAAAGCATTAGATACTTACTAAAGCTAGCACAGAACGAAAAAATATCCCTTTAATACAACACTTAGCTAAGCCTAACTAAATACTCACTTTACCCCAACTCAGAAAACAATTCATAATACATAAGATTTTGAGAATTGTGCTTAAATTTCTATGTAGGTCTGTTCTTTAGATGTCCCTCTACCAGTTTGGACAAAAATTAATAGTTTTTGACAGTTTTAAATGATATTAGAAGAAAGTTCATCAACAGCTGAAAACATTCTTTATAAGTTGATCAGATCATAAAAGATGGTTTGTAAACATTAAATTTTTTTATCGATCATTAAAACTCAAGTAAAAATGCTTGCTACAATCCCAGTAAAAGTCTCTAAAAACATTAAATAAATTATCTCAACTTAAAAAGATAAAACGGATGTGTTTTTTTTTAACATATATCCACTTTACCCCATGTACCCACTTTACCCCACCTGACCCAGTTATTTGAAACTGAAATGTTTGAATTTAGTTGTAAATGGTTTTATATGTGCTAGTTTTGTTAAGTTCTATAGTTTTGATAACCAAATGGGTACTCTACGTAGCTATGGGCACCCACAAAAGGGGATGCTTAAAAACAGTTGGAAATCTAATAAATTAAAAAAATTATATTTGACTTATAACTATATTTGGCTAAACTATATATTATACAATATGTGTTTTTTGATCATTTATGCAGTCATATATTAAACCTAAAAAAATATTAATTTAAAATTTAATTTTAAAATTTAAATTTAATTATAAAATTTGTCAATATAAAGATTTTACGGACACAATCGTGTTAAATGTTTTTAATTCTCCCATAAAATATTTCAGGAAATTTCCTTCACTATTTAAATGTCAACAAATGTCAAACTTAAGACACGTAATAGTTTTACAATGAAACCTTTAATTGAGGCAAACAATTAAATGGCACTTTGTTATATTGTATACTGATGTTTTGATGTCATATTAACATTTCGATTATATAATAATAGCCATTGGTAATCCTTTACAATAATTTAAATATATATTCCTTATATTTACTCTCTATTTTTACATTTGGTTTTAACAAACATCAAATTTCAAGATAAAAATAAAAAAGCAAAAACACAGTTCATTAGAATAAATTCTTACTTCCAAGATTAAATAATTTGGTATAACTTCGATGGAAGAAAAATAGTTTATTTTCAATCAAACTTCTCTCCATTGTTGTGATGATAATATAGAAAACAAATGCTGATGCTAAAATACAACCAACAAGCTTATCACAATTTCGGAAGCAATAATCTGCGATTTAACGATTCAAATGATATAAAATAAAAGACTTTACGCTTAAATGTGTCAAACATATTTAATTTAAATCACGGATGCCGCTCATATGTTACGTCATAGGTATTTCCTTTCCCATTCCGGAAGAATTACGTCACGTCATCTTGAACAGATATTCGCTACGATCATAAAATTAGATAGTCAATCCCAATTAGTCATTCGAATAAAATTTTTATGAGATAAATAAAAAATTTGAAATTTTGACATTGTTATAAAATAAAAATAAATTGGTATAAATGTGAAGAAAAAAATCGTAAGAATTTCTTCTCATTAATTTGTCATTACACTAAATTTTCTATGAGAATATTAACTAAATGCTCGAAATGTTGTTATTATTATTTAATGCTGTTATTAGTAATGTTGTTACTATTATTATTTCTTTTTTTTAATTTTTTTTTTATTTTTGAGAATTAAACTTTATTAGTATTTTATAAAGAAAAATCTTGAGAATTAACTTATTATGCTTTTTATATTACTAACTTTTATATTACTAATTAGAATTATCGCTATAATTATTATTAATTATAATTATTCATTTGAATTATATAGTAAATTATTTTATTCATACTAGAAATATTTTTAACCATGGATGCAAAAATCTTTTCTTTTTTATGCTTTATTTTGGTCTAAACTTAAACAATCGTTGCGAAATTTAAATTTGTTTTTAAAGTCCTTTTGTCTCGCAGTGAACTGATCACAAAGACATGGTTTTCAGAAGAAAACCGATGTCAAGCATCACTGGAGGCGGTCAGAAAGTTGGTGGGTGACCACTTTGATCAGCCTGCATAGGGACCGAGGCTGCGCGGTATTGTCTTCGTTAAACTGTTCTACGGTAAATTGTTCAACTTCGCGAGTGGGTCGTTGGACTACAAAAGCAGGGGAGCCATCCCCTCTGCAGAGGATCGAAATTGCAATGACATGGCTTCGGATATCCTCAGGGATGCTTCCCAGACCGTCGCCAATAGCCTATTGTGTAGCTCTAGTGCGACTTATATAACTACCTTAATAACTACCTACATAAATAACTTACCGTACGACGTAAATAACTTACTGTAAATACCTACCTACCTTAAACTTGTAAAATTCTTTTTTAGCGTTCTTTTAGTTCCTTACAATTTGAATTATTATTAGCTATTGCCAATCAAAGGATAAAATGGGCAGGACATTTGACAAGAATGAATAATACTCAAACCACAGAAAAGATCTGTTTGGCTAATCCAATCGTCTCTAGAAAAAAAGGAAGACCAAGACTTAAATGGTCAGACCTCTTTAAAAAATGCCTTTAAAACTATATGACTAATGGATTGGAAATCCTAGACCAAGAAGGGCAGCTTGACAGCTTGGGACTAAATTCTGCTAAAGGCCGGTGCCCACCCGGGGCTGTCGTGCAAGTGAGGAAGGAAGGAATTATTATTAGCTAAGCATTATAAACTACTAAAAAAAACGTTAAAGTGAAATATTTTTTTATATTTTTATCATTTATTCGGTAAAGAAGTAAGTTAAAATATTTGAACTTATTTATATACTTAATAAGAATTTTCGTTTTACATAATTATAGTAAATTTAAGAATAGAATTTTCTTATAAAATAATCATTTTTCTTTCTTTAACTTTATATTTACAAAAATACCTAAAAGTAAATAATATTGGTAGTGCAAACAAAATACTACAAGTTCCGTTAAAATCAAATGCAACAAATAATAATGCATTTTAAAAACAATGTAGTCATAAACACGAAAAATAACTAAACCTTCATTTATTTGCTTGTTTTTGAAACAAAAACAAACAATTTTTCAAGCAGTTAGACAAAGTTAACATAACATTAAAATTCTAAAAAAATTTTCCTTAAGTTTTTTTCAACTTTAATAATTTATTCCTTTAATAATTATAAGAATTAATTTTGTCTCTTAAATAAATTTGATATCATAAAATCAATATTTTCATTAATTTATACATAAAACCTTAAAATAAAAAATAAGCTACAATTACTTACTTGATAATTTTTGCATGGTGGGCAACCTTTATCGAAACACATAAGGCACCAACAATGTTCCCTACCTTGAAGCTTTACATGACTCATGATTTTTTAAGATTGTTTTGAGTATCAAATCTTACTAACTATCCACGCTTTCTAGGTTTTACGTATTGGTTTCCACTTCGATGGTTTTCTATGCCAAGTTTGTATTCTTGGTAGTAGAAAGCAGATAAAAAGTAAAGCAAGGCGAAAAGATAGTGCTTTGTTTCCGTAGAAGAAATCATTTCTTCCGTGACGCAACCTAATTACCATTTTTGTTTTCTATAATTGTGACTCAACGATTGGACGAAACGGAGAATGATTTGTAAATTTTCAACCACAACTAAAACTTATTACACTTTCTTTACTTTTTAAACTGAACCTCTAAAAAATTGTGGAAAAAAAAGTCTAAATTTGAGTAACGATTGATTTATAACAACTTTCCGACTCTTCGTTTTTTACTTCGTTTTTTTTTTGTTTTTTTTTTTCATCGGGCACGTTAATGTTTTGTCTTATCGTGATGGTTCTCGATAGTGTTGGGTAATATGGGAATTTTAATAATTACGATATATCGTCAGGAGATACCGATATTTTACGATAAAAAGCACTATTTTCTCGATTTAACTATTTTGCATACATTTTAACAATACTCAATATTTTTATTGCCCCTATAAAATTCTTTAACCCTCACTATAATATCGTATTCGATAATCATGGTTATCAGTAATATTCCATAAAAATGGCATTCGATAATTATCGTTACTGATAATACTAACGTCGTTATCATAATTGATATTTTACCATCGTAAATAAATATCGCAATATTACAGAGATCATTAATGATCACAATGTTATCTTTGTTGACCATTTACGTAAATTCTATATTTGTTATAAAATAGTATACTCAGGGTATATCATGATAATACTCTACTAAATATTGCTACCGCAATATCGATATAAAATTGATATTTCACGACATATCGATGTATCATCTAACTAAATCTTGAGTGGGTGTCTTTCTCACCTTTTCCTAGGGAAAATTTAAAATCGTTTTTTGGTCGTAAAAAATTTCCTTTTTTGAAACAAAACCTTGCATTAGATCCGAGATGATTCAGGGGATAAAGCGTGGTCAACTTCCAATAAGATGACCCAGATTCGAATCTCAGCCATGGCAGGCTAATTTCTACCACCTCCCTCTGATCTCAGCGCTTAAGTGAGAGATCCCAAGAAGAATCATGAGTTTGAGTCATTACATGCGGGCTAACCTTGGAGGTTTTTGTGTTTTCCTCTATATATTGCAATATAAATGCGAGTATGTCTTATCAAAAAATTCACCAGGAAGGCCAGTTTGCTCCAGTATCTGACCCACAAATTCCCTTGTCTTCTGTGCTTGGGTTCAAGTTTCAGGTCTCTGGAGTACAGCATTAATTGGCGCAAATCGTATGTAAATCGGGTGTTCAACATTGATGGTAAAATTTTTAAAAAATCTGTAGGTAAGTCATGATATCAAAAGGAGAAAAAATATTTTATTAGAAATCTTTTTAATGGTTAAAAAACGATTCAAACAGTTAAGCAAAAAATTTTGCAAAGAATGTAATAAATGATTCGCCAGAAGAAGAAAAATCTAACGTCACGTTATACTTTGAGCCATATATATTAAATAGATTCCTTATAATGGGTGTTTGAATTTAAATATTAGTTTGCTTTATAAATTTATTTTTTGCTACGTCTTTATTAATTCGCTGTCGTGTGTATTTAAAGGTAGAATCTAGAAAGCAAAATTACAATCACTTTCCGACTAGCTAGAACATTCAAATCTCTTCTGAAGCTCTGTCTGATAATAAGCTTCAATGGTTTCCCAACAGCTAAAAGCAATAGGTTATATTATCGCCAAAGGGAATGTATCGTTTATCGAAATTCCGACTACTTTCCGACTAGCTAGAGCACATAAATTTTAATTTGAGCTCAATGATGGATGACATCACAAATTCAATTATTTTCTAATCGCTGCAGCAGAATTTATTGTCATAGTATAGTCATCTTGAAAAACGTAGTTTTTTTTTTTTTAATTTTTATTTTGCTATTACTATTTAATTTTAGATAAATATTCTAAAATGTATACTAATACCTATCGGTAGTGTTTACTAATCACCGAAGATAAGTCGTCAGATCTGCAGAAGTCAGTTCATGTGTTAAAATAAGTATAAGTCAGTGAGAGTAAGATTGAGAAAGACGATAAGACTCCGGATGACGCGCAAACTTATAAAGACTAGTTTAATCCGGTCTGAGATAGTAATCGCACATTTTTATGCACCTTAAAAAACACGAAAAGACAATTAAGTTTTGCTTATCGCGAAGTACGTAAAATAAAACCTATTTCTGTAAATTAAGCTGCTATGGAATTATTACTGCTATTAAGTTATTATTGCTGTGGAATAAATGCGTAAGTACTTAGACATTTTCACAAAGGTACTTTTCTTATCTCACAAAGTTAAAGAAAAAAATATTTTCTTAATGTTATTGCAAAGTTTAAAAAATGCATTTATTTTTATTTATTTTATTTTCTTACAAATTCTAAAAAATAAATACAGTTACAATAAGACAGAGTTTAAAAAAAAGTACTTTTGTGTTTCAATATAGTAAAGCAATTTCTTTTCCTCAAGGAGTTAAGAAAAATTAGCTTCTTATCAAAGTTGAAGCTATGTACTAACTTATCCTTACAAGGAAGTTATAATAATAAAAGTTAGTTCATGTTAAACTGTGATATAGTTGAAAAGGGCTACAATCATTTTCAAAAGTGGTTTAAACCAATTTCTTTTGTTCTTTAACAAATTTCAAGAATCATCACTTAATTATTAGCTGACTAAATAAAATAAAAAAATTAAAAATTTGTCTTTAGCAGTTTAAAATATTGAAATATTTTATAAAAACTGTTATCAATAATTTTTTTTGTTCCCCTCAGTGCCCTTTTCCCATCAGTATTTTAGTGAAAACTTCCATACCTTAAAATTTTTAGAGTAACTTGAAAAATCTTAATGAAAGCTTTTAGAACTAGCGCGCTGCTTGAATCCATACTCCTAACTTTTAACTGTATACAGTTAAAAGTTAGGAGTATGGATTCAAGCAGCGCGCTAGTTCTAAAAGCTTTCATTAAGATTTTTCAAGTTACTCTAAAAATTTTAAGGTATGGAAGTTTTCACTAAAATACTGATGGGAAAAGGGCACTGAGGGGAACAAAAAAAATTATTGATAACAGTTTTTATAAAATATTTCAATATTTTAAACTGCTAAAGACAAATTTTTAATTTTTTTTTTTTATTATTTTTTTTAATCTAAACCAAAATGGTTCCTACTTATTCTCTTTTAAAACATTCATTGTGCATTTAAAGAATAAAAAGAAGAAGAAATAAGGACACGGCTTAAGTAGACTTTATATAGCATAAGTATGCATTAATGTGCAACATTACTTATTATTCACCTTATCGGGAATTTTTCTCCATACACACACTCTCAAAATTTTCTATGAACATTATTTTTTTAAAAAGTCATTTGAAAAATTGAAACAATATTGAGAAAAAATTTAAAAATAAAAGAAACGAATAAATAAATAATCAGGTAAAAAGTATTTAATCTCACACAAAAATTTTATAGTTCGTACCAAGATTCGAGCCGAAAACCTCGTGAACAAATATCCCGCACTTTTTTTCCTGTACCACTGAGATTCTGTTTCTGTAGCAATTTCAATTTTTTATTTATTTTTTATGGAGTGCTTTGTGTTTCGTAATCAGTATTCCTTATGTATATTTTTTAGAATCTTTATGAAAAGAGAAGTAAAAGAATACATTCTAGTTTGGAAACAAATTAATATTCGATCAAAGGCCACTGTTCTCTTCCCCTCCCCACAGGTTAACAGTCTTCAGTTAATAGCTAGGCTTTTGGAACAAACTGAAATGTAATTTAAATATAAGGCAGTAGCCGAAAGGTTGAAAATGGAGAATATTCTGATGGTATCATCACAGTCATAAACACGGAAGACCTTGTAATATCGATCTAACTCTGAAAACAGTATACGATTTAGAGTTAATAATTTAGTCTATCGCTGATATGAACCAATGCTCCCACCCCCAAAAAAACACGAAATCTTTTCACAATCGCTTTGACCACAAAAATGTTTTTAAATCAAACTCCATCCTCTTCTTCTCAAGCACTACATCCGGTTACCGGGCAAGGCCGTCTCTGTCTAGGCCAGGTCAAGCCCATCTAGATCTAATCGATGCTAAATGTAAACTCCATCTACCACCATTAATATTTAACAGTTAAAAAAAACATTTCAAAACATTTTCGAGTAGCATTTGTACATACACACAAAGTTAAGATTTTCAAAAAATAACTCAAGCGAATTTCGAAGACAGAATAGTAGATAAATTGCTATTAAATAAACTTTTTTTTTATTTGTGTAAACTAACTTTAAATTACTACTTACTGATTTGAAGACATTATAATCAATTTCTCTGAGTATCGTCTCGACATTGATTAATTCTAAATACCACTTGAAAGCCATTTGTTAGAAACTTGACACTTACGGCGCATTCCCAGAAAAACACATTTAAAAAAAAATTGATGGTAAAAAAAAATCAAATGTTTATCAGTATAAAAATTGACTTGTTTATCAGATGTTCAATCCTTCTCCATCCATCTGATTTAACAGGCAAACAATTCTTAAATTCCTGACCGCAGTTGTGCAACTAAAACAAAGAAGAATGAGAATGATTTGCGACATGTTTTGCCTCATATCAATGTCATTTCACAAACAATGCTGCATGGAATAAATAAGTAAGAGTTTTTTCTTACAATTTAAAGATGAAAAATTCTGTGAAGAACTGCTTGTTTCTTTTTAAACAATAAAATATTTAATATTTTTGTTATAGACCAGCTAAATACCTGCTATTTGTACGCGGTGAATAAAACATAATTGATTTGAAAATCGCCATCAACACTACGAAATCATTCACTAAGTTGAAGTTCATATACCGACATAATAAATAAAGCTAAAATATTTCTAATTTTTTTTCATTATTATTATTATTATTATTTGCTGTCTTTTCTGGTGATTTAATGTTAGAAGTTCAACAAGATAAAGATTAACTATATTCAAGATATCAAGATATATCAAGATAAACTGTATTCAGTATAACCGAAAAGGATGCTACTGATCACGTCAGTCTCGTGATAGTCAAAATTTACCAGAATCAAGCAATTTTTTCTACTAATTTCTCTTTTTTGCTTTTAAAATTTTTAACCAGCTGAATGCCCATTCTTTTTATGGAATGAAGAGAAAATACTGAGCAACACTACAAAATAATGCACTAAACTGAAAGACAAATACCAACTCAAAAGACAATGGTAAATAAATCAAATAAATATATTTATTTATTTATTATTATTTGTTGCCCTTTCCTGCATCTTTATACTCTTATATTAAGTAAAACTCTTATTTAGTAGTTCATCCAATCGAAATAAAGATTAACTATATTCAGTATCATATGGTTCAATGTTTGCTCGAGGCAACTCATGTTGTATAAAAAATTTCACAATCAAGCAACTAACTTCTGTACTTAATTCTTGGAGGAGCCGTCAAAAGCTTATGTCCGCAGTATCTATCATAAAAATGCACAGCGTTGGTGTAACTTTAATAGATGCTAAATTTACTCATAAAATACTTTGTACCTACTTAGAAGTGTACTTGGTACCTACTAAAACTGCACCATAATTAAGCATCATTGGTGTCAATAATAATATGGCGCCTTTTTACGGTTTCTCTTAATGAATAAGTACAGTTTCTCCAACTATTTTGATTTTTAATTTAAAAATTTTTTTTTATTTCAATTACCGTTGATTTCAAAATTAACTAAGCAGCATTGACGCCGATTATAGTTTGCCGATTTTTTACGCTATCTTAAGCGAATTAGTGACATTTCTCCATTAATGTTGCTTTTAATGGCATAGCTTACTTTTTTTAACTTTAATTAATAACTATTACCAAAATAAATTATCATTAATTTCAATTATAATATTGTCGTTTTCTTAACATTTCTCTTTAACAAACTATTAACATTTCTCAATTAATATTGCTTTTCAGTACAAAACATTTTTTTCAATTGCCCCTTGGTTTTAAGTCATTTAGTTTTATAGTAGCACGTTTTAAAAGTATAACTATAAACAAAATAGAAGCGTGGTTTTCAGTAAACTTTAGGAATACTAATTTGGTGATGTAGTCAGCCTATACTACCACGATCCCGTTGATCATTTAGAAAATCTAACATAACAAATAAAACATAATTAATAAAAGAGACCTATAAGCTAGCAAATCATTATAACATCACTGATGTTATCTCTAAAATATTTTACGAAACTACATCGTCCATAGTTTAATTTAAAACAGTAGCTTCCGCTGAACCAATGAGAATGTTTCTAATGGCTCTGAATTGAAAATATAGTTAAAAAGTCAAAAATTGGGTTTTGTAATTTATTTACAATTGTTCTTATTGAATTTGACGTTAAAATTCGTATTTTAAGTTCCTACGGTATACCTGCTAATCCGGGATTCACTCACGCGCAAATTCTTTATTTTATGCATAGATTGATTTCAAATTATTTATTTTTATAGAAGCACGTTTCAAATGCTTGACTATACTCAAAACATACAAGTGTTATCAGATAATTTTAGAAATACGAATTCGGTGACGTAACGTTGATCCTTGAGCTTACCCGACTGATGTAATGAATAAACAATAATTAGTTATTAAAGAGAGTTCAATAAACTCGCGAAGTTTTTTTTTAATTGTTAAAAATGTGCATGTAAACATTGTGCTTCAAATGATGCAAAAAATAAATAAATAAAAATTTCTGCGTGATTTCTTTTATTTAATTTCAGAAAGAGCTATCTCAAGATCTATTAAAAATAACTGTATTATATTTGAAGTTATTTGTTTTGTTTTCTTTAATTGGTCTTCAGTAAATTTATGTAACATTTTTAGATTTTGTTTCATGTAACATTTTTAGATTTCTAACATTTTGTAACATTTTTAGATTTCTAAAAAAATCATTAAAAAAAAGCATACAGCTTTAATTTTAGATTTTTAAAAAAATTTTAAGCTCTACTAGCAAGAAATGCTGAAAGCAAATTAAAGTGTTCACATATTTACACAAATTAAACAACAACAAAAATTTCACACTGAAACATAATGTTTTCAATTGTATCAAAAATTAAAAATATCATTCCTTGTAATTTCAAAATTTTTTTTGAATATTTTAAAGAATATTTGTGAGCCTTTTTTAATATACTCAATAAATTATTACTATATACTTGGGAATAATTATTACTCAATAAATTATTCCCAAAAAAATTCAATGCAGTACATGCATTTTTAAAAAAGTTTCACTCCTCTTCAAGAATGGCTTACCTTTTATTAAGAAAAAGAATCTACCTGATTAAGAATCCGATGTGCTTTAAGGTGAAGAACACACAAGCGCCATGCTGTCTGTGAAAACTGTTTGCATCTCAGCTTTCCCATAGAAAATGGAACTTTCTTTCAGCTGCGCAAACATCCAAGTGACTCAAAAATAATGTAACTTTTTCTACAATTGTATGCATTAGGTAGGGGGGAAGCGAATTCATAAATATTATTTTTATAGCTGGCCATTCCCATAGTTAAATCACATTGAACTTATAAGTCATATGTAAATGATGTCGTGGATGAATCAGAGGTATCTCTGAAAAGTGTTACTAATCAAATTATGACTCCAAAAACTATTTTTTTTTTTGGAAACACACAAACTGTTTCACCGAAAATATCGGTAATTGATTACACGCTTAACAATTAAAAAAAAAAAAAAAAAAAGACTGTGAAAAATGTAAAATAGTACAATTTTGTATTTAACTAGTGAGCCCTGCTCGTTTCGGAGGGACTCTGCAAGAATGCATCTCAAGTATTATTTTTGTTTTTTGACTATGATTAAATTGCTACATCAAATTTCTAAATTAATTCATTTAAAGATACCAAATATAGTCCGGTAACTATAGAAAAAAATTATGTATCCTTAGAAAAATTAATTACCAAGATATTTTTGACGAAAAGCTTTGCTATGTTATTATAAATGATATCTCAAAACTCCCATAATCTCATCTGTACGTTTCCTCTTTTTTTGAGGAATATAAGGGGGGGGGGGGGATTATACAAGGAGGAAAGAATTTCTTCTAAACAGGCAAGTGAGATATATTTTCCAACGTTTTTTTCCCGCTTAATTGAATTAAACCGACTTCGACACGATTTGACTAAAAATGTAGAAGTTATAAACAGTGTACAAAAAGTACAAATTTGTACTTATACCTATTTACATATCTGATATTACTACCTAAACAAGTGAAATATTGTTTCAATGTATTTTTTACAACACATCGAATGAGACTGCACTCAAATTTATGGAACAAATAAATTGAAGGTTACAAGAGTATTTATGTTTAAAAAGTGCCATTTTTAAACGTACTTTGGTATATACTTTATATTGCTATCCAAGAACTATCCGAATATGTAAGGGACATTTTCCGAAGCCAATTTTTATTTTGAATTAAATTAAATAAATCCAGACACGATTGGGCTAATAATTCAAAAGTTATAAGTGTTTTCTTCGAATTAATTGCAATTCGGCAAGAGTACTTTTCATACAAAAATAAAAAATAACTTACGAATATTAACTCTTTTGATTCGTACTTGATCTCATTTTATTAATGAAAAATATACACAGGAAACAATACCTCAGTTGTCTGTATAGCAATGTAAGATGCGTAAGTAGCTGCAAGTACAAAACTGTATTTTTTGTACATAAAACGCTTAACTTCTAAACTATTAATTCGACCATCTTAGGAATGTTTTAAATTAATTCAGTGTGAAAAAAGATTTTGGAAAATATACCTTACATGTTTAAATAGTTCTTGAATTGCAATGAAAAGTGTGAATATAAGTATGTGTCAAAAGTAGTACTTTTTATAGTTTTTTTTCCAATGGCAGGCACTGTATATGAATCTTTGCCTATGAAGATGTCGGAATTGTTACTCATTTAGCGTTACCCAGTGGGCACCTGTGAACCAAAGTCACGGAGGCGAGCAACGTTGCCCACGCGACACTGCCAAATACCCGTTTATAGGGTGGGCCACATTCACACATCTCACACACATACAACAGAGGACAGCAGAAAGAGAGAGAGAGAGAAACATCCATGTCCAGAGCGCGACTCGAACCCGCAGCCAATGGCTTTGTAGTCAGGCGCGCTAACCGCTCGGCCACCTGGCCGACGTACTTTTTATATATAAAAACTCAAGCAACTTTCGACCTATTTGTTCTCTTGACTTAAACATAGTTCCATTTGGTCCAGCGTAAAAAAATACATAGAAACATGTCTAACTTGCTCCGATAGCAATATCAGCGTAAATAGGTACAAGTACAAATTTGTACTTTTGTACATTTGACGCCTTCTAAACTGTTAGTACGATAGCCACAATCGATTCTGATCGTCTAATAAATACATCAATGCGAAAGAATGATTTGGAAAATATGTCACACTTGTCTGTCTTAAAGTAATTCAAACCCCCTCCCCCTAAAGTCACCTCCAGTTCCCTCAAAAAAGATTGAAGCGTACGAAGGAGAGTAGGGGAGTTTTTAGATATAATTTATAATAACATAACAAAGCTTTTTGTTAAAAAAATATATTGGGTGTTAATTTTTCCGAAGAAAATGTCTAAAAATGTTTCATTGTAATAACACAGCTTTAGTTTCCGATTACAATAAAATAAAATTTAAATAAAATTAATAATTTATATAATTTAATAATACTGTAATAGTTGCAAACAATTAATTTATATTAATAATTTCAATTGTATACAGTAACTGAACAAAGTTAACGTTAAATTTAGTATAAAAATAAATATAACTTAATAAAAATCAAGTATAACTTGCTTACTGAGGATTAACTGTAGTTCCGTATTTAAGAATTTTTATCCAAAAATGTTTCATAATAAATTAACATTTTATTATGAAATATCTTGCAATAATAATCCAAATCAAAGCGTAACAATAACATAGAATAAAATTAAGAAAACTAAATGAACAAATATTAATAGTAAACACCATTTCCTAAGGGGTAAATAAATCATTTATTGATAAATACGATTACATCTTATAAATTTTATGCTGATGACAGCAAAAGATATGTGGTTTTTCTTGATCATATTATATAATATTTATATCCCATGAGAAAGCATAAAACAGTAAGACGACAATCATGTTGTTAGGATATAACTGAATGCCTTTTCTTCGCATGGGGGCGGGGGGAGAATCAATAACTTTGTTCTGAACAACACTGCAATATCATGCACAAAACTGAATATCAAAAACTAACACAAATAATAATGCTAAAATAATTTTAATATTTTATTTTATTAATTATTTGTTGCTCCTCTTGCTTTACTTTATTAGATTAGAAAAAAACACACATTTAGTAGTTCATCCCATGAAAATTAAAATTAATTCTTAAAAAAAATTTAAAAAGCTATTTAATATAAAAGCTATTTAAAAAATTTTTAAGAATTAATTTTTATTTTCATGGGATGGACTACTAAATGCGTGTTTTTTTTCTAATCTAATAAGGTAAAGCAGGAAGAGCAGCATATAATAATTATTAAAATAAATAAAGACTATTTTAGCATTATTATTTGTGTCAGTATTTGACATTCAGTATTGTGCATGATTTTGCAGTGTTGTTCAGAATTGATTTATTGATTCTTGTTTTTTTCCGTATCCGAAGAACGTGTATTCGGCCATTATATCCTAACAACATGATTGTCGTCTTACTGCTTTATGCCTTCTCGTGGTATGTAAAAAATTGCATAATATGATCAAGAAAATCCAAAGATCTTTTGCTGCTATTTTGCATTTTAAAAATTTTTTTTATTCATTTTGCATTTTACTTTTTACTATACTTTACTTTCTACTATACTTTACTTTTTACACTTTACTTTTAGCTTTACTTTACTTTACTTTAGATTTTATTCTATACATCTTTGTGTTTTCCATTACACTGTATTTTTTACTATAATTTACTCTTTACTTTTCTTAACTTTTTATTTTGCTTTTTACTCTTTTACTTTAAGTTTTTCGCCGGCCAGGTGGCCGAGCGGTTAGCACGCCTGACTGCAAAGCCAATGACCGCGGGTTTGAATCCCGCTGGATGCTTCTCTCTTGTGTTGTCCTCTTGTGTTGTTGGCGTGAGCAATGTTATTCTCCTCCGTGACTATGGTTCACATGTGCCCACTGGATAACGCGAAATGAGTAACTCCTCTGACATCTTCTAAGGCGAAACGAATAAAGTTCAGTGCCTGCCATTTGGTAATGCTAAAGGTGCTAACACTAACGTAAGATGGTGCACAGCTTGCAACAAGAACAAACAGTAATAAACAAATCGAAAGAAACCAAATCAGGACTGCCAAAAAAGAGAGTTATTCAAAATCTAGCAACCATGTCAATTTTCTTAACAATGTATCTATAAATAACTAAAACAAATTTTCACTCACTAGAATTACTTAATAACATTATTCTTATGAAATACGACAGATTTTAGGCTCAAAAATTATCTAATTTACTTCTTTTATTGAAAACAAAATTATCCGTTTGAAAATATCGCCTCGCAGAATATGCTGTAGTAAGCAGTTGCAAGCTTTCTAACCGGAACTAGAGTAGGTATGGAGCTCGAGATTGTTATTGTTTACATTTATATTGAAAACACCATCCATATGAAGCCTGTTCACGCGTCGCCATAACATAAGGGGAGGAATTCACCGGAAATTTTCTAAATTTTTTCTGGTTTTAAAAAGTTTGTTATTATTTACATTCAATCAACTTTCCATTGGTGATCGAAATGGGCTGCAGGTGGCGTGGAGCAGAACTCTCTACCTATGGCAACACTTCACATGCTTTCCCCATTAGCGTGTGGAAAGTCATAGAGGAAGGAAGTACGTTAGTTTCTCTCTTGATTTTCATACAAATTATAGTCTTTTAAGTTGGAAAACTATACGGAACTGAAAACTACATTAAACATAGTTCTAAAGAAAAGTATCACCGAAATTTTTGCTATTTAAAAGGAAAATTTTTAAGAATTTTCTTAATAATTTTCCTTTTAAGAAATATTTTTGCTAAATGAAAAGGAAAATTGTTAAGAAAGGGGAAAATATCGTAGTACATTCCTATACAACTGAGAAGAGGGAAGGGAGAAGGGCTAAAGGCATGAAACCGGTCTCTCAACAGATGGCGTATTCGAGTGTTGCAATCGCCAATAAGCAGTAAAGAGTCTGCAGCACGTCCTACTAGAGTCGAAAACACCATCCTTTTCAAGTACGTGCAATCCTTAGAAATTATAGAACTGTTCTCACTGTATGCAAGTTGCACATGCGATCTTATGTGAATGCGAGCCTGATTAGTGAAATATTTTTCATGTAAAAAAAACTAGCTAATCAGGTTCTTAATAGCGCTAGAAATATTACAAGCAGTGAAAATGGTCCCTTCATTTTTCTATAATTCAATGAAAATAAATTCTGAGACTGGCCACATGTGTGAAGTTGTTCCTTGGCCAAAATCAGATAACTTCAACTTCTACTTTGACGTGTTTTGGTTTTCGGTCGTGTGTTGATGCATGCGTAAAATAAATAAATTTCTAATAACTTTTAAAGTTTGACTTTAATTACAGCTTAATTTTTATAAAGTATGAGAGTTGAACACTGTTATTTTTGTTCTTCACCTGTTTATCCAGGCCACGGCATTCAATTTATTCGAAATGACTGCAAAGTAATTTTTTCTGTTCCTTTCTTAAATAATTAATTTATCAATATATATTAAAAAAGATAAATGTCAGTATTTTCATTACCAATTTGTTACATTTTCAAAATGTATTAGTCCATCTTGCTTAGTTAATAGGTTGCATTTATTTCAATACTAAATCTTACATGACGAAATCTCTTTGTTAAGAATTAATTAATTTTTAATTATTTGATTGATTACTTTACGTTGTGGTAAAGAAAATTCAATGTTTTGATTCTATTTTACCGAGGTATTACTTAAAAAGTTTTTGCTGCTGTTAAATCATTATAATAAGAACCACCATTTTTTATAGTTGTGAAATATTATTCTTGCCGTTATTCTTCTAATATTAGAAGGGAAACTTATTATGTATCTCTTAGAACTACTAAAATTTAAGTAATATTGTGTTTATATCTACCCATAATTTTACATTATTGTAGAGTAGACTATTTTTAATTTTTACCAGTTCTAATAGTATCTAATCCACTATAAGTATTTTAATCCACTTTCTTTAATATTACTGGGCATATCTAAATTTTATTAATGCAGTGTTTTTGCCAGTGGAAGTTATTGTACTGTATTTTTGTCTCTATAATATTATAGGTAAAATGAAGTCTTTTCTTCTTTTTGAAAGTTATCTACAATTTCAAGACTGATTTATTGATTTTTTTGCTCTTTTTCATCATTTTACGTAGTCTAAAATATTGGGTGACCTGGAGTAATTCCTGATCAAAAAACGCAACCATCTATTTTGTGAAAAAACTTTTCGAAATAGAATGTTAATATTTACAGGAAGTTTGAGAGGCTATATGAGATGAGTCCAATGCCACCTTCTTTTGTTTGAAAAGCTAATTAGAATTTTAAAGATTTTAAATTTTTAGTGATCAGGAATTACCCCTGGTCTTGATCATTTCTGGGGTAATTCCTGATCACTTCTGAGGTAATTACTGATCACCAGTTTTTATTATAAAGGGGTTGTTTAAACATAGTAATTATATAATAGTAATTAACAATGCACATGTGAAACAATTGAACAAAAGCTTACGCTATCAAAGAAAAAGAAAGTGACTCAAAATATTATTAAGAGAAGGAGGGGGATCTTTGCAGAAATGTGCACATTTTGAAACCCATCTTTGAAATGGAAAATACAGAAAGCAGTTTAAAAGATACTTATTTTGTTAGAGTAAACAAAAAATTATTATTAAGTGAATGTAGTTATACTTGAGTAAAGTGTACAAGCATTCTTGTCCATGTCTTAAATTTTAAAAAAAATAATTTTTTTAAAATAAAACTTAGGTGATCATTATTTACCCCAGAAACAGACTGATCGTGAGTCACCCTAATTCCTGATTTTTCAGTATCAATTACTTGACTTCCATGATCTGTTCTTCAATCTTCATAAAAGTACAAAATTACAGCAAATTTAGATCATTTGAGGTGGTTAGAATTAAAATAGAAAGCATGTTTTAAAAAGAAAAAAAATTACTGTGCATTAACTATGTATATTACTAGAAAAATAGCCAGAGTCTACAAACCGTTGGGCAGCCATGTCGCCTAAAAATCATGGCTGGCATTCATATTTCTGTTAAATTTGTTAAGTCTAACTCCTTTTCCATATTATGCTGGTTTCTAAAAGTTTATCTTTTCTCGTAGAAATTTTGTATTTTTGTGGACCTTGAAAATAACTACATCTTACATCACAAATTAATTAAAGTTATTTTAATTTTTCTTTTATGTAACTAAATACTGCTCCAGGAATTAAAGGTACCTAGCAGCTAATTATATTGCCCTAAATTTTTTTGTAAAAAAAGAAATAACAGTATCATTTTTTTTTTTAATTAATACCATCATAGTTTTGTTGATGTCCAAAAAAATTTAAAAGTTTTCATGCAAGTTAATGTCATTTTATATTCTTCTGTTTTTTTTTTTTTTTGTGATATGACACATTTTTAAGTTTGATACTAATTTCACTGATGCTACACATTTTATTCAATGCTAAAATAAAATTGAATTTTTCAGATATTCAGATTCTGCAGATCCAAATGTCGAAAAATGTTTAATAGAAAGAAGAATCCTAGAAAGCTGAAGTGGACAAAGGCCTTTAGAAAAGCTGCTGGCAAAGAACTTACTGTAGATCCTGCATTTGAATTCGAAAAACGGCGCAATGTCCCTGTTCAATACAATAGAGAGTTGTGGCGAGAAACAAGTATATAATTAGTTTTAAAATCATAGATTATAAAATTTCTCAAGTTACTTCATACATTTTGTTGCTATTGATTTCTGTATTGTAAAAAAAAAATTTACTTTCTTAAAGCATATATTTTGACACAAGTTTTTAAGCATCAAGTGCAGTAAATTCTATCAAGTCCTCTACAATTAAATCTTACGCGTTTGTGATTATCAAAATTAAATTTTTATTAATCAAATAAAATTTATTAGATTTTTCCTTTGTAGTGTTAGCCTTCATTTTTAATCATTTAGATGGAAATTGAAAATGCTTAGCAAAAATCTATGTATTTTTTTTTTTATGCTAAAGGTGCTAACACTA
>NC_092206.1:59247791-59275794 GCF_043381705.1 Parasteatoda tepidariorum | reverse complement strand
TTTTTTTTTTTTTTTTTTTTTTTTTTTTTTTTTTTTTTTTTTTTTTTTTTTTTTTTTTTTTTTTTTTTTTTTTTGTGTACTATACAATGAAGCCTATAAATAGTATAGAATATATTAGTCTTGTCATAAAAAGGAGAAATATTATCTATTTATTCTTAAAATTGCTTTAATTTTGTTTGGATTTTTTTTTAATTGAAAGTTTTAGTTTTTTATCATAAAATTAAGCCTTGTAAGTTTTTTAACTAAATATTTGTTGAGACAGCTGTTTTAGGCATTTCAAATGTTGGTTAATATTTTTTTTTCCTCACAGTTATTCAACTTCTGATGAAGAAAGTGTGGACTCTCCTGATTTGGAAGACAATGGATCTTTTGAAGAGCCAAATTCTGACAAAGACACCGAAGCATTACCTGATGCAATACAGCCCTCAAAAACTAAAAGTAGAGGGTATGAGATTATGAATAACTAATACAATTTATAATTTATTTACTCTTGTTTGTTCTTATTACAGTTTTTTTTTTTTTTTTTTTCAAAAGATGTTAAGACTAGGGTTATATATTTCAGAATTTCAACAAAACAAAACAAAAAAAAGTCATGCAATTATTGTTCATTTGACAGGAGTCTGTCTAGGCCAAATTTACTATCATGTAGCGGAACTTCAACTTGCGGATAAATCCATATTTTTGTGTTGATTTTTTTAATATAATTTTAATTTTCACAAATTATGTCTAAATTTTCACAAAATAGGTACCTTTCAGAAAAACCAAGAGAGACCCCTGTTTGAACTAAGCCATTATTTTTTTCTTAAAGTTTGCAAGGAAAAGAATTTCATTAAGGAGTAAATTAACCAAATAACAAATTAATTCTGTCAATGCTTTTCTCAATTTTATTTTGTTATTCATAGTTGAATTCTGTAACATTTAGGACTTATTACACAAGGTTGATTTTCTGAAAAATGTTTGTTGCATTTTTTTCTCTATGCTACTACCACTCAGATCAGTGAAATATTTTTTAATGAAATTAAAAGTCCTGCTAAAGTTTTTAAAGTATAGTTTCTTCTTTTGATGTATAATGGTGTATTCTATGTTGTATAATGCTCCCTACTCTTATTATAAAAGTAAGTAAATATTGCTGAAATATTAAATTTGTTGTTTTTCTCCAAATAAAGCAGTGTTTCAGCAAAACTGTTGATGGTTGAGGATATCAATCAGAAAAATCATAAAAGTCACAATAGACAAGGTGCATAGCGTTTTCATTTGGTGTTTTTAAAAAGTGCTTAGTTTCCCTTTTCCAGAATGTGATTTTTTTTTCTTCTATGCATAATGCAAAAAGTATATGAATTATGAAAAAACATGGTTTTCACATTGTTCCTTTAAACATTTTCAAAGTTAACTAAACTGCAATCCATTTATGCATATCGCCTGATTGTTTTCCGGAAAATTTCCGGAATTTTCACTAACAGTGATCCGGAAGTTTCCGGAGATCGAAGGTCCAGATGTTTCAAAAAATCATTGATCACAGAAGTTTCTGGAAATCAAATTTTCAAAGGTGGAACTTAAAAACACAGTTTATTTTATTTGTTTGTAAGGGAGAGCCAGAGAGATATTTTATAAGCATATATTCCTGATTAATATTCATTTTTTATCAGTAAATAGTTGTTATAATCATAAACTCAAGAAAGAAAGACGTTTGTAAATTTTGATTACTTCTCCAGGTCATCATAGGTATGTGTAAAATTTTAAATGTATTTTAAGTAAACTAAGAAATATTGAGAAAAAGGAAGATAAAAAAAAGGGTTGTTTAAATTTTTTTCAATTTAAACTGTGTTTTTTTTTTACTCAAGAAATTTTCCGGAATTTTGACTTGGGCTCACAATCACCCCTGCGTATGCAAAAGGGGCGTCAGAGTTTTTCCCCTAATAGAAAGCTCAACAGGTTTTTTTTTTTTTTTAAACTGATAGGTTTTAGAGGGGATTTTTTAAGATATTACACAGTTAAAAACTTTTTAGGTTTAATTTTTAATTCAAAAGAGTTAAAATTATTAGAGTTAATAAAGAATTAAAATTATTAGTTAAGATAAAAACTTTTTTTAAAAAAAAAACTTTTGAGTACTATTGTTAAATTATTAAAAAGCGTCAAACATTGCTTCACTTTTTATTCAATAAAAAAATATTTTTTTAACTAATAACCAAATTTTTTAAAATTAAAAACGGCTGAAGATTTATTTGTTTAAAAATAATCATATTCTATCAAATTATTATACTTACGTGCATTAGATGAATTTTTTAAAAAAAACTAACTTTTTATAGCAAAGTTAAATAAAAAATACCCCTTTTAAATTGTTTCGCTTAAAATGATAAACAATAGTTTAAAAAAATTTAGAATCTTTTTTTTATTCATGCTTTCTTTTCATAAATAGATTGAGTACAGATCAAAGAACGAAAATTTAAGACAATAGCGAATGCACAACAATCGCCGATAACAGTAGATCTACTAAAAATAATTGACAAAAATCGTTATATCCCGACAGACAACAGAGAGGAAGAAAAGAAAGAAAAAGTGACAAAATAATGCACAATGAAACGATCGCTAAGTAGTAAAGTGCACGGTGATCACAATATAAAGTAAGTCCAGCTGAAAATAATCTTCTAGAAAAGTAAACTTCCAAAGACAAATATCGCGCATAAAGAAACTATGCATAGCGTTCTGTTTCAACACCGATCCTCACAAGAAACCGGGCATTCTGGTTTAATTCGCTTTTCGTTATTCGACACCATGAAAGTTACATCGTCTTCGTAGCTAGGCGCTATCAACAGCTCCGTGGTTAGGCAAAATCGAAAACGTCTTCGTCACCTCGGTACAGCGTCAGCTTAGGCAAGAATTCTCACATATTATATCGTTAAACCTCAAGTGTTGTCTAACATGATGGCCAAATTAGATTTCTGATGCATCGCCTAAAGCGAGAGTCACTCTCGGCAGCTTAAATCAGATTTCTGATGCATCGCCTAAAAGGAAAGTCATTATATCGGCCTGCCGATATATGCTTTGAATCGGTATTTCGCGACGGGTCGGTTTATAGCCCAGTCCTAGTGATTACTAACTACTTTGGAATTGTAGCAACTACTTCACTACTTTAGGGAGGTGAGCTTTATTGGAGGGCTTAATTAACTCAGATGCTCAAAATGGTTTTGAATAAGAGATTGGCTTACATTAAATATAAGTGAATAATTAAGAAATATTTATTTTTGTTTACATGAGCCAGTTTGTTATTCCAAAATACTTTTTTTTTTGTTCATATAACTTTCAACTTTTTATGCGTTTTTCAACTGTGAATATATAATTTAAGAAATGAGAAATTATCAAATACTTGTAATTTTTTAATTGTTTAATACTGTTTTATTTCATTCTAAAAAAAGGTACGTCAAAAATACATTCCTTGGCTACATTAAATATTAGTTATATGTAATTTTGAATACGTAATTTCTGTTAATGCTCAGCTGCCGCCACAGGATCATTTTCATTGCATGCATTGATAGATCAGCGAAAGTTTGTTTCTTTAGAATTGTGTTTCTTTTCTAAACTAACACTAAAAATAGTTGCCAGAAAATCACGCAAACTGCTGTTTTTTTTTTAAAATTTTTATTAATGCTCTACTCTCTGCACTACTTTTTTAAAGAGTAGCAAAATACGCTACAAACTGAGAAGAGAAAAAGCGACTGCAGTGGTTTTTCTACTTGTGTTGTACGACTTTCGATCACTTAAATTGAGTCCTGAAAATGGCCAAAATAACGATAAGTAACTACAGAAAAACATAATCGGAAATCATTGTAGGATTGGAGGGCTAACGGGCTGTCTTTTCTGCAAAAAGCAGGAATTTTTCCGATTCATTTGCATAACAGAATGGAAATTTAGTTAAACTGAAGCTTAATGTTCTAGCATAGCGAATTTAAAATAACTGTTCTCAAAGAAAAATGTGAACTTTTTTGACAAAGCAGGGACAGCGGTATGAGCACACTAATTTGAAAAACAACAGTACAGATGATGCTGAATGTTCTGCGTGTGCTTCTTCTAACTGCTCACAAATGATAAAACGGTGGCTGAGAAACATTTCAAAAATTTGAAATTTATTTTTTTCAGCCCCACATTAAAATGTATAGATTTTTTTCTCCCTTTTTAGGGGAGATTATTCTGAGCTAACATTTCTATGTCTTCTCGTGTCTAATTTTTATTGTTAGAAGAGCTGAAGAAGAGATAATTTTTAACTGTTAGATAATATTCTAAATCTATTTTTAGACTTAACTGAATTTTTACTGATAAAGTGCCCCATGCAAATTGCATAGAAAAATAACGCTGTATGTGTCTGTTCGAATAATGTATAATGCTTCAGAGAAGCATGTCGTCGAAATTTCACCCTATAATATAGCAATAATTGTTCACCAAAAAATTTCTGCTGTTTTTTTTTTTTTAATTATTATTATTATATTCCACTAATCATGTGAATGTAAAATACATTCAAGAATATTTAAATAAATTGAATAATTTAAGTAAAATGACTTTAAAATTAGATCATAAAAATTTGTTATGATTATTTTTCATGGGATCTTGTAGATACCCTGTAGTTAATAAATTTGCTATGCACGAAAGTCTTAATTGTTTTTAAAATTCTTTTAACTTTTTTTTTTCACAGATGTATCCTCTTTTTCTTCTGTTTTGCCTCCTCGTGTCTATCCTTTTAATTATATTAGTGTAATCATAAGAAGTATATCCAACTAATGATATGGCACTTTTTACACCATTTAACCATTTTAATAACTACATTTTTCATGAGGAAATTGACATTCTTATCACAAAACAATCTACAAGTTTTTAAAAAATTATTATCCATCCTACATGGCTGATTGAATTGTTGGTTCAAAAAAGAAAAGAAAAAAATAGTATGTGAACGCTTTAGAAAAAAAAATTTTACAACTAAAGTGTATATTAAAGTATTATAATAAAACTCTTACAATGTAGTATTTAAAAACTACTTTAATTAATGTCAAATTTTTTTCTTGTAGATTAAAAAAGGGCAAGGTTCTTGCAAAAGAATTGGATTTGAAGGAAGTACAAAGAGATATGTCTCTAATCAGATCTGTTGCTGGTATGTTTCACTTCAATTACTTTTTTTAAAAAAATATTTTAATCTGATAAGGTTAGGTAAAAAAAAAAATCGATAAAATAGAGTATATTGGTGATTAAAAAAATCAGTATGACTCTCTGGGTGTTTTTTCATGCTTCAAGTCCGACATTCTCTTCCTATCAAGACATAAAACAAGGGGCGAGGATTTAACCGTAAGAAGTACTAATTATTGTAAAAAATATGAATCTCTTTTAATAGAAGTTTTAATAATGTAAGATGTGTTGAGATTGATAGTAATATTTATTTTAAAAAGAAAAGTAAAATTGCAACTTGCCTGTAATGGTCTTGAGTATTTATATTGGGCTCCCAAATGGTCCTTTTCTCACCTCCAACATCTGTCACCTCCAACATCTTTTGGTCTTTTTTTTTTTTTTTTTAAATGCTTATTGACTGTTTTTAGAAGATCAAATCTTATATGATAAAAGATTAGTTGTCCCAAAAATTTGAATTGATCTCTTTTTTACTGTTTATTTAAAAGGATTTCAATCCAATTAACAAATCAATATCTGCAAATATGTTAAATTGTAGGATTGTTCACAAATTAATTTTTTTCTAATACATTTAGTTGCGTTTGGAATTTTAAAAAATCTTAGCAAATTACAATGTGAAATAGAATATTAAGCTTTCAGATTAGCTCTTAAGGAGTGATTTCAGTTTTGTAAGTTGATAGACTATTTTTTGGCTTATGGCAATAGTATTATTGGAAATAGTGGTTACAATAGGGGGTATTTAAATTGTTTATGAATTATTAACTAATTTAATATATAATTTACGCTCTATTATTATTATTTTTGCATTTGATGGAAGAAATTAGTTCTTTTCAATGGATTTCACTTTAGTTTTTAAGTAAAGCAACAATTTTGATATCAACAATTAGTTAAGAATCCAGTATTTTCTACAAGAATCAGAATCTTTAAGGCTGGTTTCACTTCTGACTTAAAAGTTGCCGGAATTTTTTGTTCTTAAGGAAAGTCATATATGCCACTAGGCGATTGTTCGCCTTAGTTTAAAAGGGAAGAGCATGCAAAATAAATATTTGACGAAATGTGAAGAAGTACCGTCATTTTTAATCGCAACTCTTGCTAATTAAAGTTGGAGAAATGAAAGGAAAACGAACATTAAGTACACTATAAAAGACTGTTACTTAAATGATACGGGGTGTTCACTTAAACCCAGGTTTATTATAACAGGGCTCAACTTAATTGACCACACTCAGGGCCGGATTAGCCTATTGGCACACTAGGCACATGCCTAGGGCCTACGAAAAACTTGGGAGAAAAATATAATATTTTTCGGTAATAAATTATTTTGCAGAATCTTATGATCTAATATATTACTTTTTTGCGATTTTTGGATTCAACGAAATCTTGTAATATGCTATCGAATTCCAAACTACGCAAAATGTCGTATTCAATNCATATAAAATAAAGTCGCTTTTTGGTTCCACATACTTGTGTGAATCACTGCTTTCGACAATAAATATCATAAAATCAAAATATAGTCCCGACTTACAGATGAACACCTTGACGATTGCTTGCGAGCAGGAATTTCACCATATTCTCCCAATTATGACGAGCTGGCCAGTGAAATGCAATGCTAAAGACCACATTGACTGTATTTTATATACTTTATAAATAGTTTTTATGCTTCGCATGGTTTGAAAAAGCAATTTAGTAATCATTTATTTTAGACAAGAATATTAATACTAATTAAATTCCTAAGTTAAATTAATTTTTAAAATAAAATTTTTTGAGCATTATATGCAGTGTGTATTATTACCTACGTCTATCAACTATAAATTTATCTTAAAAAAATAAATGGTGCCCGCCATTCGACCGATATTCTGGTATTTGCTCTTAGGTACAAGAAGGTTGGGAACCCCTGATCTAATATATTACTTTTTTGCGATTTTTGGATTCAACGAAATCTTGTCTTATGCTATCGAATTCCAAACTACGCAAAATGTCGTATTCAATAGACATAAGTGCGAGCGATGCGAAACGATCTTGATGCATTGTTGAACGCAAATAATTTTTTATCAATTTTAATCTGGAGAAAGATCTTTCTCCTTCTGCATTTGATCCAAGAATCGACAAATATATTCTTAATGCAATGTGAACGTTAGGAAAAGTATTCACAAGTTTATTTTTAATTTCGATAGTCATTAAAGATAACCTTGTTTATATTTAATAACTATCGAAATTAAATTTATCTTGAAGTTCGCTAAACAAATTTGTAAATTAAAATCTACATTAATAAAAATGTAAAAAAAAAAATATGCAAGAAACTTTTAGCATATATTTTGAAAAGAGGGGAGGGAGGGCCCCTAAAATGGCTATGCCTAGGGCCTACGAAAGGTATAATCCGGCTCTGACCACACTATATTGTTTCAATATTTAATGAAAAATTTATTAAGTTTCATAACTTTGGCAAAAGCTACTCTAAAACAACATTTTCAATATTCCTGTTTATCCAACAGATTTTCTACTACTAGCCTTTATTTAACTGGGTGTCGACCTTAGTCAACTATTATTAACAATTTAATATCGTTTTACTTGAGTTTATGGAACATATTCTACAAGTATATTTATGTATAAAATTATTTGTACGTTTAGAAGATCTAACGCTCTGAAGTAAATATGTAACAAATATTCTGCCAAATATTTGGCTTGATATTATTTGAGTAATTATTTTTCAACAAAGTTTTTTCTTTTTTTTCTTCTTTTTTTTGGTAAAAACTTTAAAAGATTTAAATTTAAGTCTTAAATCGTATTTTTTGCTATACATTATTAAAAATTGTTTTTTCACAGATTTATTAAGTTCTAAAACTTGTTAACTTGTCTTCTCTTGTTAACTTAAGTTCCAAAACCTGTTGGCTGACACATAACTAGAAAAGCAAAATTTTCAGAAATGAAACTAAATTACTTTATACTGAATCATAAGTTTTGTAATGCGGATTTTTTTTCTTTTTTTAATTATATTCAGGCAAGTTAAGTTCATCATTTTTTCAACTCTCAATATTTTAAAAATCGAAAAGTTTTTTTGTTTTTTTTTTAATTTTTGCTTCTTTTTCTTTTTTAACTAAAGCAAAGCATGTCAAATTGCGGAGCATTTCAAATTGACTTTATTCTTTTATTGTCACTTTCTTCTTGTTAGGTAAGATGCACAACTAGTACCAGATCTTTTATGGTCACTTTTTTCTATGGCAGTGTGAAAAAGTTAAATTAAGATTTTTAGTGTTAAATCTTTCGTTTAAAAACTAAGAGCGATTTTCGTTTCGGTTTCTATCTAGCTCTAAAAACATATTGAAATTGCAAACATATCTAGTAATATTGTTTTTATATATGTTTTAATTATGACCAAGGCAATTAAGAGAGTTTCTATTAGAATTTATCTTTATTTTTTTCTTGAAAATAGGGTAATTGGCAAACTGAAATGTTTAGTTTTAAAAAATTAAGATCGATTTTTATTTTTTCTGTATTGCTTTTGTATATAATCTTTGTTTTTTATGGGCGTTCATGATAGCTCTGTAAGAATAAAGGGGATATTTTTTTCGACTTTACGCTGTTCCTTTCAATTGCTGTTAGTCTGTTTTATATTAAATATTTCTAATTATCTTAATATCTAATCATCTTAAACATTTCAATTAAAGTATTTTCCCTTTTACCCATATCAATTTTGCTGCAGAGTTATGATTATTTTTCTAAAAATAAAATTGCTATTCAGCCGATTTTTATATTTGTCAATTTATCTCTTTCTACTTGGAATTTTCAAAATTGTAAACCATTTTTTATGTGCAATTTGAGACATGCCCTTTTTTCAAGCACATTAGGACAATGAATATGAAACTATGCATTGTATAAATTGTGTTTTGGGTGGTTATTATTTTATTATCTATGAATTTTGATTTGAATTCATTTCTTTTCTTAGCCACAGACAAAATGAAAATAAAAGAAGAAGAAATGAATGTGGACACATTAGAAGAAAAGCAAGAAGAAAAAATGATGGAAATGAATTAATCATTATTTGTTTCATTGTTATTTGTTCATGCATTCATTGATTTCTGTAAAAAAAAATAATAATAAAATAAAAAAAATTGTATAAAGCGAAATTGCTCTTTTAAAATATATTTTGTTTTTAAACTGTGTAATGGGGTCGAAGAAAAAATCAGAATAACATTTTTCTAAAAGAAGAATTGGAACTTTTTTCTGAGCAGTTTGCATGTATCAGGCTAATTGTAAATAATTATTATTTGTGAACAGCAAACCATACAAAGAAGCATAATAAAAGTAAATTTTATTGAAAAAAAATAATAAAATGCACTATTTTGAATTTCAGAATCACTTTGTTTTAGAACAGAAAATTTTAACAGCATGGGTTCATGCGTAGCAAATGTGTAATGCCAGGCTGTGCTCTCTTAATAGCCTCAATGAAGTTAAATATTTATTTCATAACCATTTCTAGTAGAATTATTGCTTTGTTCTATAATAGTTATGATTCACCAAAAAATACTAAAACCTCATTAGTGCTATGCGTAATATTAAACTAATTTTAAATATTTCTCTTTTATTACGCAATTAACATAACTGTTTTAATTGTAAAAGACAGCTGACAACACGTGTAGGAAAAAATCCAGATTTTACGCAATAATATAAATTTCACAATAATTGTTACAAAATGTACTAAATATTTTGCACATAAGTTTAGAAATTTTTATAGTCATCAAAATAGAAAAAAACTGCACTATTTTACAGTTTTTGTTGACATTAAATGAAATTGAAATTTTATGTATTATGGCTACTCATAATTTTAGATCAAAAAAATCTTTAAGCTGATGTTTAGAAATGAGGCTAGCTTTATTATGTATTAGTAACACATATTTAAATGTGCAAGCGATAAAGAGTCTATTTTTTAAAGTAAAGATTTTATTTTTAATAGGTATTTTTTTAGAAAACTAACTCAATTTTAGGGAATTTTCAAAAACTTACAAAAACCAGAATTTTTTTCAAACCATTAAACCAGGAGAAACTGGCAAAATCCAGTAGTGTTGACAGTTAAGTATGTATTAAATTATTTCATTTTTTTATGGTGTTTTAATCTAAAACTTTATTACTGAGCATTCTGAACCAATATGAAGATTTTTGACCTGTAAATTAATTTTCTACATCCTAATCTTCCAGCCAAAAGAAAAAATTATTGCAGTAGAAGTTTATAAAAATATTGATGGCTAATGCAGCCTACCAAAAGAGCTTCAGCTATAATTCAAATGCTCTATCTTTTATGCAATCTCATACGAATAAACAAACATTTGAAGTACAGAGTACAAAATAAAAAAGACCACCCAGAAAAACTTTTGATATAATGAAGTGATCTTCACATTTTTTTGTCTCCATCTCAAAAGGGTGATCTAAAGTAGTGCAGACAAAGTTACGAAATCAGACAAATTTTTTGACGCCAGAATTATGAATGTTAAGTTATAATTTTTGCGCATTTCTCCACACCTCGAGAATATTTTAAACGAATAGAAAAATTTTCATACACAATTATAAAATATCTAAAGGTAATCAATTCCATGCAAAATAACTTTTAGTGAAAATTTTGAATTAAAGATATAAATTTTTTAAATCATTTTAAGGAATAATTTTTCATGGCAAAGTACAGAATTTGAACGAAATTGGTCTTAGTTCCTGTTGGGATTCTCTCTAAATTTGTATTTTGGCATTCAAAATGTAAATAAAAAGTATTCCTTATAATTCATACGTTTTTAGACTATTATTAAATAAAATATTTACTGTAAGCTATATTCTGCCTGGAATAAATTTTACAGGGGTGATTGTGCTCCGGAATTTTCGCTAACAGTGATCTGAAAGTTTCCGGAGATCGAAGGTCCAGACGTTTCAAAATATCATTTATCACAGAAGTTTCCGGAAATCAAATTTTCAAAGGTGGAACTTAAAAACACAGTTTATTTTATTTGTTTGTAAGGGAGAGCCAGAGAGATAAAGCTTATATTCATGATTAATATTCATTTTTTATCAGTAAATAGTTGTTATAATCATAAACTCAAGAAAGAAAGACATATTTGTAAATTTTAATTACTTCTCCAGGTCATCCTAGCTATGTGTAAATGGTATAGGTATGTGTAAAATTTTAAATATATTTTAAGTAAACTAAGAAATATAGGAAAAAATTCTTGTTTAAATTTTTTTCGATTTAAACTGTTTTTTGTTTTTTTTTTAACTCAAGAAATTTTCCGGAA
The DNA here is from genome assembly GCF_043381705.1 of Parasteatoda tepidariorum. Taxonomy (NCBI): domain Eukaryota; kingdom Metazoa; phylum Arthropoda; class Arachnida; order Araneae; family Theridiidae; genus Parasteatoda; species Parasteatoda tepidariorum. The sequence continues at coordinate 59,264,359 of NC_092206.1, read as the reverse complement.
TTTTGACTTAGGCTCACAATCACCCCTGATTTTATAAGTGAGCAAAATTTCTTCAATTCGCTTATAAAATTCTCAAAATTTGGTGAAATAAGCGAAAATTAACATTAAGGGATCCAATCTTGGGATGTAACGATTGGGCCCATACCTCGAGTGTCAGAAATCTGAATCCGTCATCCCCGATTTTATTACTTAAAGGATTCGTACTTGTTGCAATGAGATCACCTCCCGATCCATTAAGATTGAGTTCTAGAACACGTAAATCCGATCATTAGATCAAGTCTTCAGGTAAGACAAAACATATATATTGTTTTCAACTTAATTACCCTTAAAAGCAGGAGCTAGCTGCAAAAATTAAATTAAAAAGCGGCCAAAAATTTAAGCCACTAATAATACAACCAGTGTATGTCACTATTTCAGGAGGTAATTGAGCATATTAAAAATCCGTATCACCAAAAATATAGTTTTAATAGCACTCAGACCAAATGGGGCAGCCGTCATGAGTAGGAATCATGTTCTTGCCTTCGACAATTAGACTTGCCGCAGAAAATTTTATTGTTGATCAAGTCATACTGTTTNGACTTTGTGGCGGACAGAGTACCTATCGTAGACAAACAGTAGCTGCCAACGTGTTGTCGTGTTAAAAACAAAAATAGGAACACAAAGCGTGTTAAGCCAATCAGGGGAAAATATGATACTAAGTGAAAAACAAAATATCCATAAACCATACCCATTTAACTAACTTTAACATAATTTTTAAGCTAACAGATTTAATTAAATTGCTTACTAATAATATCAAATCTTTATAACTGATTCAAGAAATCTAATTGCTCTCAATAGGGATATTGAAATTCAAAATCGCATGAATATGAATCGCGATATTGGATTTTAAAAACACGCTAATACAAATTACGATATTGAATTTTTAAATCGCGTTTATAAGAATCACGATACCTAATTTTTTAATCGCATGAATACGAATTGCAATACTGGATTTTTAAATTACATTGAATAGCTATAGCGATGGACGATTTTTAAATCTCGCGAAAACCAATTGCAGCACGTTACTTATAAATCAGATAGCCGTTATTTGGTATTAACTCGGTTATTTTAATATGAAAATCTACGACCGATATTAAAATTGCCGGAATAAGAATCGCGATATAACCAGATTCTGGAGCAGTTCTTGAACTTGTTAATCCAAGTTAGCCAATCCAAAGAAATCAAATTGGAATGAGAATTACATATATGTAAATGCCTAGTTCAGGGATTTAAAAAAAAAAAAAAAGCACAAAAATTTGACAAAAAAAGTTCGATTTTTAAACTTGTAATCCATACGATTATAAATCCCGATAATTTTAAAATTGTATGAATATGAATCACATGAATTTTAAATTGAGAGAATATGAATCCAAATCACGTGAATATGAAACTCTATATCGAATTTTAAAAAATACGAATCACGATGCATAATTTTTAAATCGCGCGAATACAGACCACCATGTCTAATTTTTAAAGCACGTATAAATACGAAAATCGATGTCTGATATTACAACTGCAAAAACGAATCACATTGGATTTTAAGCTCGCGTGAATATAAATCGCTATATAGGGTTTTGAAAGCGCGTAAATACAAAATCGCGATATAGGATTTTTAAATCTCGTAAATAAGAATCATAATGTACGATGTTTAAATAGAGTAAATAAGAATCGCAATGTGCAACTTTTAAATCGTGTAAAAACGAAAATCGATGATTGGTATTAAAATCGCGTGAATAAGAATCGAGATATTTGCAGTCTGGACTTACGATTTCTAAAAGGCTTGTTTGTTTTGTTTAGACATAATAAATAAAAATTTACAAGATTAATTGAATGAGCAAATAAATACAGGGTATCTGCTACATTTTAGATTTTCAAATTCATGACTAATTCCTAGAATTTTTCATGACTTAACAAAGTTACTATTTTCTCCGACAAAAACACAAGAAATTGAAAAAAGCATTATAATAACATAAATTGAAATGATAGGTATAGCCAAAACTGTTATACTCTGAAAAAACAGAGTAAAGAAAAGAGTTGAAGCCATAAAATAGCTGAAAAAAATACAAAAGCAAATAATTTTTTTCTGCAGAATTACATTCTAAAGATACTTTTCTTGTTCCTCTGAAAGGAAAGAAATACTCCTGATTTTTCTGTTCTCATTTTGGAATAAAAAAAATTCGCCAATGATTGGCTTGCTTCGGCTAGAATTTTAAATTGATAAAACAGGGTTCCCACTCTATGATGAGATTGAAATTCAAGGACTTTTCAAGGACCTCAACAAAATTTTCAAGGACCTTAATCTAAGACCAATTTTAAAAATTATTCTCTTCTATTTTACTAGAAGCAACAATGCTTGTTGTGGCAATAATTAATTTCAAATATAATACCTAAATGCTTTGCCTATATAGAGAGAAGAGAGTNGATGAAGTGGAGTCTCGCCCCGAACGCATTGATTGTCTGCTGCGCTCCGCGCGCTTGGCAGAAACCAAGACGCTAGGCAGGGTTAGAAACGGTGGCGTTAAAAACCACGTGAGAGAGCTCGGGAACGAAACAGAAAGATCCGCGGGTGTTTTATAAAAAGGGCCGCCGACAGTATTGGACAAACTCAAGGACCTATCAAGTTCTTCAAGGACCTAAGACGTTTTTCAAGCATTTTCAAGGACCTGAATTTAGCAAAAAAAATTCAAGGACTTTCAAGGACCGCGGGAACCCTGTAAAAAAAAAAAATCTGAAATCACAGAAATTTAAAAAATTCGCTCTAGAAATGTTTGTTTCATTTTTTGAAAGAAAATCATAACTTTTAAAGGACAGGATAAAAACAATTTATATTTTAATAAAATATGACCGTTACTGAGGATTTTATTACAAATTCAGATATTCGGAACACCATGAAATGAGGGGGGGGGGGGGTATTTTTAAATTCCATTTTAAAACTTAGATTTTTCAGCGACCTAAATCCATGATTTTCTAACAAAAATAGTTAAAATCATGACAAATTTTGTTCAATACCGAAATTCATGACTTTCCAGATGCGCGGATACCCTGTAAATATTTTCTCCGCAAATCCACCTTTATTTTTTCGTTAGCTTTCATGCCAGAAAACAAGGTCACGACGTCTGAGTTGCGAGAATATCGAGCTATTCGGCTGTCGAATAAAATAACGGAAAATCTTATTTTCTGTGCGTTTAAGAGAAAAGTTAAAATAATTAAAAGTAAGGGAAGGGTTAGGAGCTAGGACGTAGTTCGAATTTTCTGTTCATCTTTGAAAATCGTAAATAAATATAATTATTTTAATTCAACGACTGAATTTTCAAAAAACAAAAACGGGAAATTTATTGAAAAAAAAAACGTTCTTGATAAAAAGGCTGAAATTCGAGAGGCAAAAGCGAAAAAAATCACATCCCTGTATCAAGGTCAGTTTTATCACAAGGAAATGATTTTTGATGATGACTTCAATACTTTCGCACCGCGGAAAATTATAAAATATTTATACTTGTTAAAAAAAAATTTCGGCGGAAATAAACGGGGGGAAAATTACATCCCTGTTAGAGATTTCGCGTAAATTCTGTCGAATTAAATTTTAGATTATTAATTCCGAAAACCAATAGTCGTGAGATACGCGGAATTCTGCGATATTCTCGAAAAAATCACATGCCCTGTTCCTAGACCTGTCCACAGTCTAAAGAAAACTGACATCAAGAGTGAAAATGTGCAAAAATACAATAAATTCAGAACATTTTGACCTAAAATCGTATTTTCGGAACAAAGTTAATAAGTCGGAACAAATACGATTTAATCAGAACTTAAGACAGCTATGTCTGACATATATGCAACAAAATAAAAATGAGGAACTTACGTTATTGGGCTGCAGTTGGTTGATAGCGAAATAACAAATCAACATCAGACTGATACAAATTAATGCTATTAGGGATACGGCCTCAAAAAAAAAAAAATTTTTTTTTAGTAACATTTAAATTGATAAAATTTCTAAATCAGGAATTACATAAAATTAAAACAGCTTTTTTTTAAGGTTCCATCGTTATTTGAAACAGAATGGATAAAATACTATCAAGATATTCAGGATTTCTAACCCACAGCGAAAAAGGAACTTCACGCACACAGATATTCATGAGTGCCACTCTAAAAATATTTCAAGACTGAACTTATCGTATTTTTTGACCAATTAATGCGATCTAGCGTTTTGTAGCAGAGTTTTTCCAAAATTCACAGCGTTACATTCTTTACAAGAGAATGATCTGTATATTATATCATTAACTTTATTACTTTACTACACCCATCGTTATTTTTCGCTTCATCATCAAATTTTGTCCTATTTCTATAATATTGTTTTTCCTTAAAAACAATCCGATATATAGTTTTTTTATTGATTATGCAGAAAATAATAGTTCACATTTAAAAAAAAATTAATTTACGAAACTAATAAATAGAAACCAAATTGCAATATTTCTTTTATTTTTTTTTCATTCAATAGAACATTTATTTACTAGTACTCATTTTATGACCACTAGATGACACAGATTCTCGCTGAGAAGCAGACCTCCTTCTGCGTACTTCTTCAGCTCTCTTCTCCTTAGCCTCCTTGGCCCTCTGTGCCAACAATCTTGCATAGTCAGCGGCCTCATCCTTTCGCTTTTGAGCACGCTTGCGTTTCAAGGCAATACGATGACGCTTACGCTGCAACATCACGGGTGTAACAAGTCTTTGAATTTTAGGAGCTTTTGTCTGTGGTCTCTTACCTGCAGGGAGAAAGTATGTATTTAAAGCCACATATTTACTATACCTAATAAAACACTACTAGTCACAGCCAAGCTTAATTCAAAAATTGAAATATCACAATATCAACATTTCAAACTAAGAACATAAATTTTTATGTAGGCAATATTACTATTATATTACTGGATTTCCAAACATAAGACACGTAAACATAAAAGAAAGGCTGCAACTACAAGATCAGACTTATTACTCAATCAGAAAATTCAGCGTTGGATCTGTTTCATCATACTATCTAGAGCAGCAAATAAATGTCAAAATAAAATTAAAAAACACAATCAGAAATAAATTCTCATCAAACAACTCAGCGTTGGATCTATTTCATCACAGACATACATGTTTAAAAAAGCAAAAATAAGGAAAGGTTAAATGCCAAAATTAAAGACAATATCTGAAATAAATAAATTTCATTCAAACTCAGCATTGGATCTGTATCATCAGGCCTCATTTTCTCAGTTTTCTTACAATTAAAAATATTAAAAAAAAACGACTAATTATATCTTTTTTTTTATTTTGGAGATAAATTATAAAAAAAATGAATGTACAAAAATCACATGCTAAATTCGTGTATTATAAGCATAATTCTTTCATTAATTTTATAAAAAACTTAGTCTCAGACAAGTTTTTCATCATTTGAAATATGATCTGTATAACATCATCACAGGCTCGTTTAGTAAGAGAATGCAATACAGCATCTAAAAGTTTTAGGCAAGCCGTACCAGAGAATTCTGCATATGAAAAATCTGCACATTTTAACGTAGATAAATCAAATAATCTGCTACAAAATAAAATAATGACAAATAAATTAAACCAAATAAAGTTTGATTTATTAAAGTACTTAAAACAGCAAAATTATGCAAAGTACTTAAAACAGCATTATTATGCACAGTTGGCAATGACCGAACACTACAATTCACACAGTCTAACAATCACGCAACCATCTGTCAATAGATATGACTCCACTTAGAAAAAGAGGGGGAAAAAATCAGACAAATGCCTCTTAAGACATCAGAATTGGAAACTCTAATCGCATACATCTGCAAGAAGAAATGAAGAACTCATTCTATCTAGCATAGTACTGACTCGAGAAATCCATTCAGACTCGTCATCGTGTCATCACAAAAAAGATATTTTGAACTCCTTACTTCCTAAGACAATTCAACTTTTCTGCAGTATTTAATATAACAAGAATTACATATGATCAGAAAAAAAAAATCCTTTTAAGTAGGAAAATAATAAGGCATATCCCTAGCACCTAGACACAATATATTTTTTAAATAAAAAAAAAATTTTAGATTTGGATGACGTAACACAAGACCAAATAATAGTATACAGATTACAAAGAAACTAGAGCTGACAGAGAACCAGACAACAAAAAGTTAGCTCTTTTTTTAGAGCTAATACTCATGAGAGAGTAATAATATGAGGTACTCAATTGCTAAAATTTAAGCATTACACTGATGCAATTGCATGTTAAGAACAATTTAGAGCATCAATCTAGCACTTTCAAAATTGTTTGAAGCATCAGTTAATTTTTACTAACTAGCACTAAGAACTATAATTCAAAACTACTTGGAACCACAATTAGAAATCAAATATTTTAATGCAGTATCTGAGCATGGTCCTAATAAATTTTTATTTTAATTTATTACACTGTTCATCATTTCTTCAACAAAATGAACATTGAAGCTTAACATTTTTGTCAAAAGTTAATTTTGCAGTCCCTACACTCTTATTATTTAACAAATCTGAAATTTTTAATCAAATCATTAAGAGATGAATTAAAACAAATAATATCATTAAATAAATTAAGAGCACTGAAAATTTTGAGAGCAATAACTAATACTAAAAACACTAGAGAAAAAGCAATGGAAGAACTTCTGTGCTCTGGTGTGAGCTATATAATATTAGACTAATTATATTTATTAGTTTTAATTGCTGGAAAAAACTGCTGAACATACTTAAATAATGTTATAGTAAATGAAATAGTTCAGTATAGCTGAAATATGGGTAAATATCCCATAGATTACGCTTTGAGTGGTCACCATTTTTTAAAAGACAAAAATAAGAAACAAAATTCCTGGTATTTTTCCTGTTACTTTAGGGTGATTTTTAAATTCCGTGTATTTTCCAGGTTTTTCCTGTGGAGTGGTAACCCTGTTTTAGCACATTTAACCACTTTTCTAAAAACACAACGATCCTGCAAATAAAGACTTAAAAAATAACTTTTCAGCAAAACCCCCAAAACCTCTTTTTTTCTTTAACAAACTTCCTTACTCATGTCATGCACACTACATAGTGAAACTAATCAATGGTTGAAAATAATTGTACAGCAGTTTAAAATAAGAAATTCAATATAAATCTTGACATCAGATTAATGCTTTATAGTTTCATTATTAAATCAAAGACTCTAGTCTGATTATAGCAAATCATCATGATCTTAATGTATACACAATAAAAAATAGCCCATTTGAAGTATCAACAATATAGTATAGTTACTTTCAAAGAAAAAGAATAACTTAACAGAGCCATATTAATATTTTGTCAATTTCAGAAGTAAATAATTATGCAAAATACATTTTTAAGAGCCTCCTGAAATACTTTAATTTACCCACATCTTGCACACTATGCAAGCAGATAACTTGAATAGCCGGCTTAATCAATGGGTACAATTTACACAAGAGATAGCTGATATAATAGCTAAAATTAGATAACTCATATCTGCAATGTGCCATCACGACGGTTTCACAGTTTCATTCTTCAATCAAAGACTCCTGATTAGAGCAATTCATTACCACTATTATTCAACACTGAGAAATACAACCTACTTTAAACTTTGTCAAATTAAAAAAAACAAAGTGCTAATGCAGAGGTGATTGTGAGTCCAAGTCAAAATTCTGGAAAATTTCCTGAGTTGAAAGGCTCTCCCTTACAAACAAAATAATCTGTGTTTCTAAGTTCCACCTTTGAAAATTTGATTTCCGTAAACTTATGTGATCAATGATTTTTTGAAACGCCTGGACCTTTGATCTCCGGAAACTTCCGGATCACTGTTAGCGAAAAATCCAGAAATCCGGATTTCTTCTAGAGCACAATCAGCCCTGTTAATGGCAGAAAGGATTAACAAAGTACCAAAACTAAATAAAAAGCCTATTTAAAAAATTTATAGAAGAAAAAAAAATCAATTAAAATTTATTGTATTGAAATGAAAACAAGCATATCATGTTTTGTCAATTTAAGAAGGATAATAGAAAAAAAAGATATTCCTTCCCAAATATTTTAATTTGCCCACATCTGGCACACTATGAAAGTAGATAACTAGAATAGCCGGCTTAATCAGTGGGTGATTGAATATATGCAGAAACAGTATATAATACTAAATAATTTAGTTTGCCCACTTTTACCACACTATGAAACTAGAATAGCCCGCTTAATCAATGGATATAATTTACACAAGAGATAGCTGATATAATTGCTAAAATTAGATAACTCATATTTGTAATGTAACATCAGGACTGCTTCACAGTTTCATTATTCAATCAAAGACTCTAGTCTGATTAGAGCAATTCATCATTGTCACTATTACTCAACATTGAGAAATTCAATCTACTTTAAACTTTGGCAAACTTAAAAAAAATAAAAAATTTCACGTGCTAAATGACAAACAACCAAAATTAAAAAGTTTATTTAAATTTACAGAAGAAAAAAAATTACAATTTATTGTATTGAATTGATACAAGCATCTAATATTTTGTCTATTTAAGAAGGATAATAGAAAAAAAGAGAAGCCTTCCCAAATATTTTAATTTGCCCACATCTTGCACACTATGAAAGTAAATAACCAAAATAGCCGGCTTAATCAGTGGGTGAATAAATGCAGGGATAGTACATAAACTCTATAACAAAAATTGCCAATTTAAAATGAGACATCAGAATTGCTTTAAAGTTTCATTATCAAATCAAAGACTCTAGTCTGATATTGTAGCGATTCATCCTAATCACGACCACAATGCAAACAGTAAAGTTTAATCTAAAAATCAGACAAATGCCTCAATATACATCAAAAATAGAATATCTTAGCAATACATCCGTAAATGAAAATGAAGAACTCATTCCCTCCTACATAGTATTGACAAGAAAAAACTATTCAGGCTCGTCATCGTGTCATCATTCTTAACTTTAACCATTCATTTAAGTAAAGTACATAACTGAACTAGTGAAACATTAAAACTACAGTACCCACAGAATAATCAATTTAGAAGGATAATAGAAAAAAGACACGCATTCTAAAATATTTTAATTTGCCTACTATGAAAGTAGATAACTAGAATAGCCGGCTTAATCAGTGGGTGAATAAATGCAGGGACAGTACATAAACTATAACAAATTTAAAATGAGACATCAGAATTGCTTTATAGTTTCATTATCAAATCAAAGACTCTAGTCTGATATTATAGCGATTCATCATAATCATGATCACAGTGCAAACAGTTAAATTTAACCAAAAAATCAGACAAATGCCTCAATATACATCAAAAATAGAATCTCTCAGCAACACATCTGTAAATGAAAATGAAGAACTCATTCCCTCCTACATAGTATTGATGAGAAAAAACTCTTCAGGCTCGTCATCGTGTCATCATTCTTATCTTTAACCATTCATTCAAATAAACTACATTATTGTACACATTATAAAGGAACTACTCATAGCACTATTTAAGATAGAATTTATTATCAGCAAATCAAATATTGGATAAAATAAGTTTGGCTGGAGAATAACAGTAACATTAAGATGAAGTTTATAAACAAAACTGAACTACAGTTCCCATAGAATAATCAATTTAAAAATAAATTAAAGACAGGGTTAGCATTTTAATTTTATCTCAAAGAAACTCGACAAAATGGAAAGAACAAAAAATAAACAATGAAATTTTTCAGCAATCATTATTATAATTAGTTTAAATTTAAACTAATCATATCATTCATTACATAAAACAAAGTACAGAAAGTAAGAAGTCACTCAGACCAACATTTTTAAATATTCCCAGACACAGAAAAAATAAAAACATTGATTTACATGCATAACCATCTTTAATCCTTTCATCTCCATCTCATTTTGGCACAATTGTTCAAAAATCACACATTTCATAGAAAACGTTAAGTTTTATAGAACTCTATATTAATTCATGCCATTGGGATGAGTTTGGTAAACAAACAAAAAAGTTAAAAATATAAATCCAAAAATGTTTTGTATACGAACATTTATTGAATAAAAAATACTTGAAAACCTATAAACTACAAATCAAACACAATACTGAACTAATTAAATTTAATGAAATAATTACCTTCTTTCTGAGGTAAAGGCCTCTTTACTACGAACTGTCTAACATCATCATCCTTCTCCAAATTAAATAATTTTCTGATTTTACTAGCACGTTTTGGTCCAAGGCGACGAGGGATAGTTGTATCGGTTAAACCAGGAATATCTTGATCACCTAATTTACATGAAAAAATTATTATAACCATAATTATCATAAAATAAATGAATAATTTAAACAAAATAGTTATCATAGCTTATAATTCATACCTTTTTTAACAATAACTAGGCAAAGAACACTTAAATTGCTATCAACAATGCAGCCTCTAACAGATTTGCGCTTCCTCTCACCAGTTCGTCTTGGTCTGTAGCAAGAATGTCCTTTAGAAAGAAGAAGTCTAACTCTACCAGATGTCAAAACACCCTGCTTCATGGGAAATCCCTGCTTATCATTACCACCACTAATGCGAACTACGTAATTCTGAAAAACATAAAATTAAATATCAAATTAGCAGTTGTAAAAAATTTTCAGCTTGTTCTATAAAAAGAAATATATCCCAGCATCTCATAAATAACTCTCAAGACAAAGGTTAACACACGTATGCGAAAAAATGCAATGAGTTATGCTGTATTACAGGGATGGGCACACTACGGCCCGCCGGAAGGTTTTATCCGGCCTCCGGATAGAATTTTAACTCGCCTATCCGTGGTGAACATAAACAAGATACATTATACATCCATTTTCTTGTCTACTATGTTTAAAGCTACTGATGACCTTTTTACTTTTCCTATTTTTGTTCTACAAAACATAAATTGATGGAAATAGTACAACATGGAATACAGACAGCTTCAATATAAAATGCTGAAAGCAGAAGTTCTTTATAGAATAGCCGTAGATTGGCCCCAACGAGCTTTTGTCTTCCTCGAGGAGCATACATATGGAAACTAATATAGGTGAATTGTACATCACATGTGGTAGACCGCGAAATTTTAAGCTCGAAGGAGCGGTTTTTTCTGCCGGCGCGAGTTGTTACATTATTTATTGAGTATGGAAAGATTGCACACATATAATGTCATTGTAAAACCCAGAAAATTAGGGCCATGTTTGCTTCATCTTATTTATGTGAACAAGTGTTTTGAACTATAAACCTTATAAAAAATCCTTTCAGAAATAGACTAACAGACAAGCATTTAACCTCGTTTCTTAAAATAAGCACATCTCACTTCGAACCTCAATATAAGGAACTTTTAAAAATGAAATCGCAATTTCATTAAATATTTAAATTAAAATTTATGTCTTTTTTTAATTTTTAGAAGTATCTACTCGACCCACCAAACTTTATTTTCCTCAATATTTTGCCCTCGACCAAGAAAGTTTGCCCATGCCTGATGTATTAGGTCTGATAAATACAACAAATGCTGAGAAAAATTTAGAATAGGAGAAATTTAACAAAATTTTTATTATATTTCATTTAATTTGGGAAGAGGAAAGATAGTAAAATGTATGGCGTGAAAAAACATATAGCCTCTTATCTGTAGCTCAGGCTTGGTTTTATTAAATAATAATTTGAAAGGCAACCTATTCATAAAATAAATGCTGGAATTGCAATTTCAAGGCATCTACTGCAATTAGCATTCATAAATATGATTAACCATAATTGCATATTAATTTAAGACTTTTTTAAGTAATCACTTAAATCAATCTGTCAATAACTATACTTGGCAGATTTCCTAGTTTGGCAATAAATTATATTTAAAACAATTAACTTCTTATAAAATGAGCAGCCAGCTTTTAAAATATCAAGCTACAGCCACAAAATTTAATACCAAATAGATTTTAATACCAAATAATTGCATCTTACTTGCCAATGGTGGCCCTGCAACTGTTGTTTAAATATTCACAGGAGATAATTGGTTGAAAAATTAAAAATTAATTTACTGTTACAATATATTTTGATTTTTTATATTAACACACATGCTCATTCGTTTTAGAATTGTGTAAAATCAAATTAATTTTCTTAGTTTCCTTTATCAAAAATGTTGAGATTATATAGTTTATTGTAAAAAAATACTTTAGAAAAGTTACTCTACTTCTAAAAAAAGAACACAATTACTATGAGCAATTAGCACAATTATTAGAATAAATTTCCGAATTGCATATTATTTCAATGTTTTATTTTATAAGTTTTATTACATGGATTTTAATCTATGCAGTCATCTCAATTGAAAGAAAAATTTTGAATTTTGGCTTTATTCATATATAGCTGAAATATAATTAACAATTTAGCTTTTAAACAATTGTTTTGTAATCACATGTCAAAGTAGAAAGGAAGAGGTAGTCAAAGTGGAAATAAATAAAATTTGATTTTACTCATGATTGATAAGTATATTTATTTATAATATGTAATATATGTTCTTTATATTATAATTTTCTAAAGTTAAGCTAAATAACAAATCAGACGTATAATAGATGAATTATAGCTGTACATTTTCATTTATAATTTAATAATTAACTATTTATATTTATTAAACCAATAAAAACTAGCAAAACCTAGTAGAGTTGACAGCTATGCATTAATAATTATATATATATTTAATTTTAACAAATAGAATGATTTATACAAATAGCTTATAATGGTACTTACACCAAAATGTAAGGGTTTTGACAAATATCATGAGATATCAAAAATTGGTTATTAAAATGATAGTTAAAAGCATGGTTTAAACTAAATAAAACAGCTTATCAAAGTATTGCCAAAATCAGTTATTAGTTGACATATCAAATTCTTTGTAGGTACAGTTAAGTAACACAGTCAGTTTTAATATAGTTAGAAGATTTATGTTAGATAACAATGCAGTTCATGAACAATGTAAATAAGTAGTAATCAATTAAACACAGAGCAAAAAATAAAGAGAAAACTAAAAATGGCAGCTACATGTAAAAACAAAATGATTTGTCAAATTGCAGGCATGCAGTTACTCTATAACACCAGTAACTGATAAAGTGTCTCTATAGCATACCTATGAACATTGGAGAAATAAAGTAACCGGAGATTTTAGAAGCGACTTTTTATAGACCATGAGTAAAGTTTTGATACATTGGGCATAATCATGTAAGTTAAAAAGAAAAATTCAAAATTGGAAATACAGAGATTTACCAAAGTAAAAAAAAATGTATATAAATTGTAATCAACTAATATTTATAATTATTTTATACTAAGACAACTACAAACACTCAACATACTGCACCGTCTGTTGGGGAATAAGAGATATTTTCGCCATTAGCGGATATTTTTTAAAGCGATAACTTTTTTTTTTTTAATTTCTTCAACAAATACGGTGAAATTTGAGAATACACAAGTAAACAGGAGGTAGTATTGAAATACAAGTCTTCATTAAAAAACAGGTGACTTGGCAGATACACTACTGAGGTAGAAAAAATGCTGCCTATCTCTTTGATTTATTGAATACAGTCAAATAAATAAGGATGTAAAAAATGATACAGATAAAAGAACGAAAAGGTGACTAGCTCTTTAAGAATCAAAATTTATAGATGCCTAAATCTCAAAATAACCTCCATGTGTCTTTTCAAGATGAAGGAAAAAAATCTCATAGTAATCATACAAATTAAATTGAACTTTGAATATAATGGTTCAAATTGACATAGAACATAAGATCAGAAAAATAAATAAAAGGATATAAGATGCATAATAAAATAAATATGAACAGGAAACACCAATTCCTCTTTGAAAATATTGAAAAGAGGAAAATAAAAAGGAAATTACCTTCCATTCATCTCCAAGTCCATCAGCTTCAACTTCATGTCCCATACGCTTTTCATAAAACATACGAAGTTTCTTCTCATCATCAATTTCGATGAGTTTCTGGCACCCAGTAGCAGGATAGGATATATTTAGCTAGAAATGGAAAACGGACATTATAATTTAACTAGCATGCTTACGAAACAAAAGTTAGTAGACTAAATGGAAGATAACAAAATGGAGAGAATTAATTAAAACTTAAAATTGAAGCCTTTAAAACGAATAAGATACAGCGAAATTTTATATTGTCGTCAAAGTGCTATATAAACAAACACACAATTTCCGTGTACAACAAACGAGAAATAATGCATAAAAAAGATCAGGTATTTTCGATTTTTCAAATCTTAAAAATAATTATGAAACTCAAGATAGGAGCAGCTTAACACTAATCGTAAAGAAACGATTAAGTAACGGAAATCTGTAAACATCAGCAAAACAAGAATTATATATGGCCACATATCATGGTCAAAATATTTAGATATGATCAAAAAATCAATTTTGCATAATATTGTAGGTGCAAATAAGCATTTTAACTTACTTTCATGATTTAAAATTAGGACATTCACACACACTAGAAAGACATTTAGAATTTAGTGCTAACACACTTCTTGTCGGTGTACAGATTTCGTGATGCCACATGCATAAAAGTAATAATAGTCATAGGGCATCAAAAAAAAAATTAGGCCTTCAAAATTTAAAAAAAAAATTTTTTCGGAGAAATGGGTGGAAAAAGAGAAGATAAATGAAAAGCAATTATAGGAAATAAAATTATAAAAATTTCATGCGATTATTAAAATTTTACATATTAGCTATATTTAATAATCTTTTCAAAGTTATCAGCACTATCTTTTCTAAGGGACAATTCTCACTGCCTCTATTTTTTTGTCGAAATCGCATGCTGTTGTTGAACGAACTTACGAAATGGATGGGTGATCTAAAGCTAAGGGTGGTGGCGCTAGTGGTAAAATTGCTCTTTCAAGACTTCCGGGTTACTGCTTCCGATATATTTTTACGCCGCAGATAGAAAAAACGCGCCATCATATTATTGCATTATATCTTTTGCAGTATTTCACATGTACCGAGTTCTTTCTTTCAGCCTTTAAACTTCAGCATTATCATATTAATATTATAATCATTAGAATATTTTCTAATTAGGCTAACTTAAAAAGATATTTTTGGCAACATTTCATTCAAATGTAGCCAAGTAAAGGATAAAATACAAAACATGGCAAACCTTAAGAATTATTCACAATGAGATATTAACTTTCCAAATTTTTTTTTGGCCTTACGACCTCTGAGAATCAATACATTCTGAAAGCTCTTATGAATGGTACAATTATGTTTAGATTTGAACCCGAATTACAATAACAAAACTGCATAGAATATTAGGCTTGTTCACACATCTCCTCGTAGTCATAACATAAGTGGAGGGATACACCGGAAATTTTCTAAATTTCTTCCGATTTAAGGACGCTTGTTATTGTTTACAATAGACTACCCATCCATACGAAACAGATTATTGATACAAAATATTTTCCGGCAAAAACTCGAAACGAGTTCTCCCTCACATTCCCAAAATCCTGCACAAGTTTTTTATTATTATTACTGCAGCAAGATCGTGATCGCAACGCTTTAATATGTCATCTGGGGTGGAAATCGGTTCCATGTCTTGACCCTCACCCTTCTCCTTTGTTCCTGTTTTTAGGTCCCGCAGTGGACTGATTAAGACACGGTTCCCAGCAGATCACCGAAGTCAAGCATCACTGGCTACGGTCAGTGTGCGGGTGGGTGACCACTTGGATCAGTCTGCGTAGGGACCGAGGGTGTGCGGTATTGGTCCTCATTAGACTGTGCTACCGTAAAGTGCTCGACTTCGCGTGCTACCGAAGCGGGGGTGCCATCCCCTCCGCAGAGGATCAAAATTGTGATGGCATGTCTTCGGATCATCCTCCGGGAGGTTTCCTAGACCGTCGCCAATAGTCCATTGTGCAGCTCTAGTGCGACGTAAATTAACAACAACACCAATCCTGTTTTTAGTTGTATAGGAATGTACTATGATGTTTTCCAAATTTTCTATTATTATTAATGTTTTCCAAATTTTCTCTATTTTCGTTCACCAGATGATGTCGCCATATTAACTCTAATAAATAGGATTCCAAATGAGATAACATTTCCAAAACGTACGTCTACCAAGATAAAGTTTCATGTCATGGGAATTGGTACATTTTCGTTTTTTTGGTAAAATGCTTCACTCCTGAAAAAATAAAATTCCATTTTGTTTTGTTTTTGGCAAATCTCAAAGACGAATTTTTGTAGCTCTAAAAAATGGCGGCAAAAAAGAATTTTTTTTTCTTTTGCAACGAACTATAGGGGGCGTTGTTGTATGAGACGCTTACCTGCGATTTTTACATGAACCGTCATTCAGTTACTCTAGAGAGGTCGTTAATGTAGCATGTAGCATTGCAACGTTCCTTCTTTATTGTGACTAATTAAATTTAAAAAAGAAAAATGCTTGATATTCTTTCTTATGCAAACGAAAACAAAATGGTATCTTCACCAGCAGTCATTCGAATATCCAAAACACATCGGAAAAATATTTG
>NC_092206.1:59238735-59245920 GCF_043381705.1 Parasteatoda tepidariorum | reverse complement strand
CACAACATAAAACTTTATCTTGGTAAACGTACGTTTTGGAAATGTTATTTCATTTGGAATCTTATTTATCAGAGTTCATATGGCGATATGATTGTTTTGAATCTATGCTAAACTCTATATCGGCTCATTTTCCACCGAAATCCGATTGACTACTTTGATTTTAAATAAAGTGTTTTATTTTATGATTTGCCGCAAAAATTTTAAGTGTAGATTGGCGGCACTCAAAAACCGCCAAATCTGTAGCGGCGGTGGCGTTAATACGTAAGTACCGAATTTTTATTCCATACTTTTCTGAATCATATTACTTCAAACATTAGAATATACAAGAGTATACATAAACACATAATGTTATACCATTTAATTTTTCACAAAAAGTATTTTGACAAATTTTTTTATCAAAAAATTATAAACTAAAAAACGGAAAATAAAGAATTCTTAGGACAAAAAAACGATTTTAAAAATTCCTCAAATTGAAATAAAAAAATTCCATATTGTTTCTCATTTTATTCTTTTAGTTCTTAATCAGACGTAAAAAACCATTCTGTAGAGAACTATCATCTAATAAGAAAAAAAATATTTTCAAGCAAATTTTTTATTATAAAAATCATAACACTCACCTGTTTTAAAAATTCGCAGAATTCCAAATGAAATGTTCTTCGTTCGAAAATTTTATTTTCAAATAATATATGCATAGATTATCGCTTCATTACTTTTAGATAACACACCACACATCAAAATTTTATAAATGTAAGATTTCGATATGAATTTGAATATGTAGCTTAAAAACAGAATAGCTGTATTCTAGTTGAAATTATTCTTTCAAAACTAAAAAATACTTACCAAGAAAACGATACAAATTTATTTATAATCAGCACAAATGAATCTATTTCAAGTAGTTCGGATGATTCTTTATTGTTGTTTTATGAATAATATAGATACAGAAATACATGCTATTCTCTAAAGAAGAACAATATTCTATAACTATTATACGGTTCTGTGCATATTCTTAATTCTTATTTATTCATTGGAATGACGAAAGCAATGCTGACTTCATTTTAATTTGTAATGAATTGAAGACAGAAAAAATTATTTTACCGTAATCTGTACATCTGTAACAGCAAGTGATCATGAAATTGGAAGTTATGTTGTTGCTAATAGAAAGGTAAAAATTATTGAGAAATTGTTCTTCAAATGCTTGGCGTGTTCTGCTTCAATGTTTGTTATCTTCTGGCCAGTTTTTTCAAACAGTTCTACCTTTACTTTAGGGAAATTTTGCTCCTTATTTGCTGCTAATGAAATAGCGTCCGTCATTGCCAATGGTTTTGTGGGAACTAATGTCCGATATTTTCAGTCTCCCGTTAGAGGACGTACTCGAGCGTTGCGATCGCGAATTTTGTTTTCGTTTGCATAAGAAAGAATTTCAAACCTTTTTCTTTTTTAAATTTAATAAGTCACAATAAAGAAGGAACGTTACAATGCTACACGCTACATTAAAGACGTCTCCAGAGTAACTGAATGACTGTTTATATAGAAATCGCAGGTATTCGTCTCATACGACAACATCACCTATAGTTCGTTGCGATAGCGAATATTATTCGTATTTAATTGTTATTAATATTTTTTTTTAAATTTCTTCGATAGTTTCTTTTAGAATAATCAATAACTTCCCATTTACATAGTGTTACAGGTGTGTGTATTATGATAAAAAAAATTTTTTTTGTCTTTGATTCATTATAAATTAAAGTGAAGTTCACATTGCTTACTTCATTCCAATGAATATATGTGATTTCAGAACGTGCAGAACTGTTAGAGTTATAGAATATTCTTCTTTTTTATAGAATCTATTATATATAATTCTCTTACGTGGCTCCCAAATTTTGACTGTATTTCTTTTCCGCCGGTGGCAACGTTTGCTTTGTTTTGAAAACACCAAAGCATTCTGCCTTTTAATGATGTGTTTCTGATNGCCGGTGGCAACAGTTTTCATTCTTAAAGAAGTACTTTGTACAACTAAATAAGATTCTTTTCACAACTTTATTTTCTTCATTCATCTATTATATATAATTCTCTTACGTGGCTCCCAAATTTTGACTGTATTTCTTTTCCACCGGTGGCAACGTTTGCTTTGTTTTGAAAACACCAAAGCATTCTGCCTTTTAATGATGTGTTTCTGATATATAATTCTCTTACGTGGCTCCCAAATTTTGGCTGAAGTACTTTGTACAACTAAATAAGATTCTTTTCACAACTTTATTTTCTTCATTCATAGAGAAAACAGTCGGCACAGAATTCTGTTAGGTTAAAAAACATTTCGCTAAGAAAATAACGA
Organism: Parasteatoda tepidariorum; assembly: GCF_043381705.1. Classification (NCBI taxonomy): domain Eukaryota; kingdom Metazoa; phylum Arthropoda; class Arachnida; order Araneae; family Theridiidae; genus Parasteatoda; species Parasteatoda tepidariorum. Next base: position 59,243,591 of record NC_092206.1, on the reverse strand, counting down.
ATTCTAAAATAAATAAAAATAAACAGCTTTAAAGATAAAAATGCTGTTGCCAGCCATAGAATTTTTTGAAAGTTAACTTAACAACATAAATCAAAATGACATAGAAGCGCAACTAGATCAAAATTATGATACCTGAGCGCTTGACGTAACAAATCCTTCAATTCTAAAAGTGTTGTATCGCCAAATGCCCAAATTAACAATTGTGTTCTTAAAGAAATTCTATAAAAAGTTTTAAATAAACAACCTACTTCTACAACTGCTTCTTGAAGAACTTGGCTCATTGATTAAAAATATTGTTTTAATTTTACAGTACTAACTTTACTTCTACTTTCATTATTGCTATGACCCTCTTTCATTACATTTTACAACTTCATGCTAAATTTGAGGACTTTAAGTTGTTTTGTGGTTGAATACTGACATTTAGAAATGTGTACATAAAAAAAATAATATTTAGAGGTTAAGAGTTGCCTCAGAAAAATTTGAATTGTTGACATTGAACTTAACAATGGAAACAATCGTTTTTGTGAAAAATTGAATTGTATTGTTGACATCAAAACTAAAAATATTGTGTTTCAACTTAACAATACTACCTTAATTTATACTTTAGAATTGCCTCGGAGAAATTTGAATTGTTAGCAATGACTTAAACAAAAAGTTTTATTTTAACTGACAAATACTATATTATAATTTTAACTTTTTCTATGACTATACTCATTTTCTTACTCTTTTCTTTGTTTTTTATACATTCTATTTTTTTGTGATAAAATAAAAATCTTATAGTTGTTCTGCTTCTGAGCACTGATGAAAACACAAAATGATTGGCTTCATCAACAATCAAAAATATATACATTTATTTTACAAATTCCATATTATTAAGGTGGCGCCCTTCAGAGATTTAAAAATTCAAAATTATCTAATTATCTTCATCAAAGCCGATGCTTTACATCCGGCGTTCAGTGGCAGACTACTATTTCATATTGTTTTACAACACATGGCTTTAACTTTTTCTATGACTATACTCATAGAAAAAGTTAAAGCCCTCTAAGTTAAAGTTATTAGCCCTCTGGTGGGAAAGGCTTTAAAACAAAACTTACAACAGTTACTTTTCTCAACAACTGAAATTTAGAATAGTGTGATTAAGAAAAATATGTGAACTGTTTGCAATTTCAAATTAATATTGAAATGTACAGGTTTAGAATTTTCTACAGTGAAAAGTTTTCGGAACTTCAGTATTCAAAAAAGTATACAAAACTAGACGTTAAGAACGTATCCAATGAGCGAGCAAAGCGAGCATTGGATTGCGAAGCAATCCGAAATGAACTGTGAAAGCAGTTCCGGGGGTTGGTGAGCGCCAGCGATCAGGGGGCGAAGCCTCCTAGTAATATATATTTCTGTATCTGTATAATCATTTGTGGTGTATCTAATAAATTTTTATCGTTTTCTAGGTAAGTATTTTTTTAAATTTTGAATGATCAATTTCAATTAGAATTCAGCTATTCTGTTTTTAAATTACATATTAAAATTCATATTGAGCTCTTACAATTATAATTTTTTTTTTAAAGTGGTATGTCACCTTAAATTATAGAAGCGATAATCTATGTATGTATATATCATTTGAAATAAAAAATTTTAAGCGAAGAACATTTCACTTTCGAATTCTCCGGATTTATGAAGCAGGTAAGTGTTATAATTTTAATAATAAAAAATTTACTCGTAAAGTAGCATTTTTTTTCCTAATATGATTATGGTTGTTTGAATAATGGTTTTTTATATCTGATTAAGAACTTTAAGACTTCAGACTAAAAAAAAATCGACATTAAAATTTTTTATTTCAATCCGAAAATTTTTTAAAATCGTTCTTTTTAATTTTTAATTAATTAATTTTTTTTTATCGTAGGCTTTCTTTATTTATGCTTTTTAGTTTGGAAATAATGATTTTTTATTGAAGCTTTAAATTTTTTCATAAAAAAGAGATGATCAAAAAACTACAGTATCTTGGTAAAAAGTATTTATTTATTATAATTATTTACGTAATAAATAGAAACTATAGTTTCAAATGTTAAAACAAAGCTTTCAAGTAGTTGAATTTTTTGGTTTGATTTAACAAACGAAAGTTTCTCTTCAATCATAAAGAATTTATTTTACCATGGATGGTGGTTTCAATATAATGCAAACACAATCTCAAGCTCTTGAACTGTCTTTCAGTCAAATGCTGGACCGCAACTGTATTAAAATTTTATATAGAACTTTTTTATGTTTGAAGGAACATTAAATATTACTGTACGACTTTTATCAAGTTGTACAACACGAAAGCTTTGAATTACAAATTAAAATAAGAAATAGATTTTTACCTGAAAAAAGTTTTTTTTTTTTTTTTTTTTTTTTTTTTTTCCCTTCTTTTTTTTGCACCGTTGGTATGTTAAATTTCCCAGAAACGAAGAAATTAGGTTTTTTTAACGATAGAAAACTATTTTTAACCCATATAGATTTTTTACGAAAATTGTCCACAAAAAAATGACAACTAATATATTTTAGTTTGCGGGCCACGAAAAATGGCCTCGCAGGCCGGATGTGGCTCGCTGGCCGCCAGTTGGTACCCATTGTTATAAAGTATGCAGCTGCTTACTACATCTTATTCTGAGGTGCGATATTTTCAAGCAGATAAATTTCTTTTTAATTCGCGATCGTAAGGAACTATAGGGGGCGTTGTTGTATGAGACGAATACCTGCGATTTCTACATGAACAGTCATTCTGCTACTCTTGAGACGTCCTTAATGTAGCGTGTATCATTGTAGCGTTCCTCCTTTAGTGTGGCTGATTAAATTTAAAAAAGAAAAATGTTTGATATTCTTTCTTATGCAACCGAAAGCAAAATGGTATCTCTTTTTTTTTAGAGAAGGAATATCCAAAACAAATCTGAAAAATATTTGCAAATAAACAGTAGGAAATATGTATCTTTTTATTAGAGTTAAAACCTGTCTGAGAAATAGTTTTACTAAATTTAATGATATAACGTAAAAGACCTATTTAAACTTTACACTCCATAGTTTTAAGAATCATATTACTTCAAACAATAAAATAAGCAAAAAGTATACATAAGCTTCATAATTTTATGTAGTTTAATTTTGTAAAAAAAGTTTTTTGACAACAATTTTTATCAAAAAATTTTAAGTTTTAATAAAAATCATTATTTAGAAACTAAAAAATGTGAAATAAAGAATGCTTACGATACAAAACAAGAAAGAAAAAAACCAATTCTAAAATTTCCTCACATTAAAATAAACAACTTTCATGTTTTTTCTTTTTTGATTCATAATCGGACGTAGAAAACCATTCTATAGAAAACTATCATCAAATAAGAAAAAAAAATTTTTTAAAAGTAAAATTTTTTATTTCATAAAAATTAACACTTACCTGCTTAATAAATCAGAAGAATTCCAAAATGATTTATAAATCCGGAGAATTCCAAAATGATATGTTCTTTGTTTGAAAAGTTTATTTTCAAATAATAGATACGTAGTTTATCCCTTCATTACTTTTAAATAACATACTACACAGCAAAATTTTATAATTGTAAGATCTTGATATGAATTTGAATATGTAGCTAAAAACAGAATAGCTGAATTCTAGTTGAAATTATTCTTTCAAAACTAAAAAATACTTACCAAGAAAACAATAAAAATTAATTAAGAATCAGCACAAACGGCACTATTTCAAGTAATTTGGATAATTTTTTATTGTTGTTTTCCGAATTATATGGATACAGAAATCTGTACTTTACTATAACGAAGAAGAATATTCTATAACTATTACAGTTCTGTATTCACATTTATTCATTGGAATGACGAAAGCAATGTTGACTTCACTTTAATTTGTAATGAACCGAAGACAGAAGAAATGCATTTTACCTTAATACACACATCTGTAACAGATCTGTAACATCTGAACATCCGCTCAGTATGCTATAGCGAAATCGGAAGTTATCAGTTGCAAGTTTGTTGATAATAGAAGTTAAAAATTATTCAGTTATTTTTCTTCAGATGTTCGGTGTGTTCTGGGTTTGAAAGATATCCCAATATTCTGGAGAGATTTTTCAAGTTCTGCTTTTCCTTAGGTAAATTTTGATTTTTATTCGCTGCTAAGAAAATTGGGTCTGATTCTGCCAATGATTTTGATGGAACTAAATGAAAACGTGATAAATTAATGTCTGATATTTTCAGGCTCCCCCCGAGCGTTGCGATAGCGAATAAAAGAAATAAATTATATAATTTTTGAACTCAAATCGTCTGTATTTCATAAGATATTAAATAATTCTCGTTAGTTAGAAAAGAAAATTTCTTTTAGCTATTTATAGATGTATTGTTAAAAAATATGATATGGTTGCTAGATTGCGAAAGAACTTTTTTTTTTGGCAGTCCTGATTTGGCCTCTTTATATTTCTTTATTACTGTTCCTGTTGAAAGTCCGTGCGCCAGTCATACGTTAATATTAGCATATTGTTCGAGCAGCGAGATTAAGTTTATTTTACAAATTATCATTTAGGTTTAAATTCCGAAGTTGGTACATTGTTGGCAAAGTAAAAAGTTTTCTGTAATGATTCGTTTTTTCAAATGGCTATTCTTACGTCTTGAAAAGACAGGTTTCAAATGACAATTCTTGTTTTAAACAAAAATAATTAATCATTTAAGAAACTACACGTATAACAAGAAATACTACTCAAGATAGTATCGAAACACGAAGCAGAATGATCATGCTGAGCCAAATGGCTTCGAAATACACAGGCAGCAATAACCCGGAAGTATAGACAGTAAAGAGCTTGCAGTGCGGCGTAGAAAACACCATTCATTTCTAATAT
>NC_092206.1:59228870-59238235 GCF_043381705.1 Parasteatoda tepidariorum | reverse complement strand
CGTAATTCTGAAAAACATAAAATTAAATAACAAATTAGCAATTTTAAAAAATTTTCTGCTTGTTCTTTAAAAAGAAATATAACCCAGCATCTCACAAATAACTCTCAAGACTAAGGTTAACACAGGTATGGGAAAAAATGCAATTTTTACAGGGATGGGCAAACTACGGCCTGCCAGAAGGTTTTATCCGGCCCTCGGATAGAATTTTAACTCGCCGATCCGTGGTGAATATAAACAAGATACATTATACATCCATTTTCTTGTCTACTATGTTTAAAGCTACTGATGAGCTCGAAGGAGCGGATTTTTCTGCCGGCGCGAGTTGTTACATTATTTATTGCGTATGTAAAGATTGCACACATATAATGTCATTGTAAAACCCAGAAAATCAGAGCCATGTTTGCTTCATCTTATTTATGTGAACTAGTGTTTTCAACTATAAACCTTATAAAAAAATCATTTCAGAAGTAGACTAACAGACAAGCATTTAGCCTCGTTTCTTAAAACAAGCACACCTCACTTCGAACCTCAATATAAGGTACTTTTAAAAATAAAATTGCAATTTCATTAAATATTTAAATTAAAATTTATACGTTTTTTAAAATTTTTAGAAGTATATTCTCGGCCCACCAAACTTTTTTTTCTCTCAATATTTTGCCCTCGACCAAAAAAGTTTGCCCATGCCTGATGTTAGGTCTGATAAATACAACAAATGCTGAGAAAAATTTAGAATATAATAAAAATTTTGCTAAATTTCTCCTATTTCATTTAATTTGGGAAGAGGAAAGATAGTAAAATGTATGCAAAGAAAAAACATAGAGCCTATTATCTGTAGCTCAGGCTTGGTTTTATTAAATAATAATTGGAAAGGTAACCTATTCATAAAATAAATGCTGGAATTGCAATTGCAAGGCATCCACTGCAATTAGCATTCATAAATATGATTAATCATAATAGCTTATTAATTTTAAGACTAATTTAGTAATCATTTAAATCAATCTTTCAATAGCTATACTTAGCATGATGTCCTAGTTTGGCAATAAATTATATTTAAAAGATTTAACTTCTTATAAAATGAGCAGCCAGCTTTTTATAATATCAAGCTACATCTACAAGGAAAAAAAATATAAGCCTAGCTAAGATTTTAAAACCAAATAATTGCATCTTACTTGCCAACGGTGGCCCTGAAACTATTGTTAAATAGTCACAAGAGATAATTGGTTGAAAAATTGAAAATTAATTTACTGTTACAATATATTTTGATTTTTAATATTAACACACATGTTCATTCATTTAAGAATTATGCAGAATCAAATAAATTTTAGTTTCCTTTATCAAAATTTTTTTTGACAATATATAGTTTATTTTAAAAAAGTATTTTAGAAAAGTTACAATGCTTCTAAAAAAAGAACTCTTAAATTTTTTTTGCAAAATTTCAATCACTGAAAAACTTCTACACCCCTGCTTAAGCATATGGGACTATTTCATGACCAGGGATGTTCCAGGGATGAGAGTAGTCAGATAGTAAAAAAGAGGAAATCCAAGAATGAAATATATATACACACACACAAAAAAATTTGACGAAAAAAGTGCAATTTTTAAACTTGTAAGCCATGTGATTATAAATCCCGATGATTAATTTTAAAATTGTATGAATATGAATCCCGACGAAACTTTTAAATCACGTGAATATGAAACTCTATATCGAATTTTAAAAAATGCGAAAATAAAAATCATGATGCGTAATTTTTAGATCACGTAAATACGAATCACAGTGCATAATTTTTAAACAGCGTGAATACAAATCACTATGTCTAATTTTTAAAGCACGTATAATTACGAAAAACGAAGTTTGATACTACAACCGCAATATCGAATCACGACATTGAATTTTAAGCTCGCGTGAATACGAATCGCTACATAGGGTTTTAAAAGCGCGTACATACAAATCGCTATATTGGATTTTTTAATCGGATGAATAAGAATCGCAACGTTCAACTTTCAGATCCAGTAAATACGAAAATCGATGTTTGATAATAAAATCGAGATTTTAAAAATGCATAAATACAAAACGCGATATTGGATTTTTAAATCTCGTAAATAAGAATCATAATGCACGATGTTTAAATAGTGTAAATAAGAATAGCAATGCGCAACTTTAAAATCAGGTAAATATGAAAATCAATAATTGATATTAAAATCGCGTGAATAACAATCGAGACATTTGCTGAGTCTGGACTTGGGATTTCTAAAAGGCTTGTTTGTATCGTTTTTGTTTAGACCTAATAAATAAAAATTTTCAAGATTAATTGAATGAGCAAATAAATATTTTCACGGCAAATCCACGTCTATATTTTTTTTCGTTTGCTTTTACGCCAAACAACAGGAACACGACGTCTGAATTGCAAAAATATGAGCTATCCGGCGGACGAATAAAAATACAGAAAATCTTATTTTCTGTGTGTAAAAGTGGAGAAAATAGCTAAAAGAAGTAAAAATACGGAAGGGTTAGCAGCTAGGACATAGTTTGAATTTTCTGTTTATCTTTGGAAATCGTATATAAATATAATTATTTTATTTCAAAGACTGAATTTTCAAAAAAGAAAAAGCGGGATATTTATTTATAAACATCGAAACTTTTAGAGAATAGGAGTTTTTGATAAAAAGGCTGAAAATTGAGAGGCAAAAACGAAAAATCTCATCCCTGTATAAAGGAAAACCAGTTTAATCCCAAGGAAATTATTTTTAGAGAAACTTCATAGGGAGGAATGAGGAAAAAAAAATTTTTTTTTCGCGGAAATTAGCGGGAAAAATGGAAAAATCTGACAAAAAGCGGAAATCCGCGAAAGAATAACATCCCTGATATTGACTGATGAGTAAACAAATTATGAATTTCAAAATATATAAATGTTTGTTTAAATGAGTTAATTTTTTCAATCAATTCAAAGGTTTAAATTACTAAGAGCAATTAGCACAATTATTAGAATAAATTTCTGAATTACATATTATTTCAATGTTTTATAATAGTTTTATCACTAATATTTTAATCTATGCAGTCAAACCTCAATTGAATGGAAAATTTAGAATTTTGACTTCATTCATACATAACTGAAATATAATTAACAATTTAGCTTTTAAACAATTGTTTTGTAATCGCATGTCAAAGTAGAAAGGAAAAGGTAGCCTAAGTGGAAATAAATAAAACACAGCTATTAGTCTTTGTGGGTACAGTTAGGTAACACAGTCAGTTTTAATATCCTTAGATTTTTTGCTAGATAACAAAGGAGTTCATAAACAATGTAAATAAGTAGTAATCAATAAATACAGAGCTAAATTTAATGAGAAAATTAAAAATGGCAACCACATGTAAAAACAAAATGATTTGTCAAATTGCAGGCGTGTAGTACTCTATAATCCCAATAACTGATAAAGTGGCAATAGCATATCTGCCAACATTGGAGAAATAAAATAATGGAGATTTTACAAACGACATTTTGTAGACTATGAGTAAAGTTTTGATACATCAGGCATAATCACGTAGGTCATAAAGATAAATTTAAAATTGGAAATATAAACACATACATTTACCAAAGTAAAATAAAATGTATATAAATTTTAATCTATAGAAGACTTTCAAAACTATTATTCATAATTTAAATTACAGACAACTACTAACACTCAACATACCGCACTGTCCGTTGCGGAATAAGATATTTTTCCCATTAGCAGATATTTTATTACAAAAAAAAAATTTTTTTTTGATGTCTTCAACAAATACGGTGAAATTTAAGAATATACAGGGGGTAGTCCTAAAATACAAGTCTTCATTAAAAAACAGGCAACTTGGCAGGTACACCTACCGAGGTAGATAAAACTATGCCTATCTCTTCAATTTATTCAATAAGGTCAAATAAGAATGTAAAAACTCAGCTTCAGTTAAAAGAATGAAAAGGTGACTAGTTTTTTAAGAAACAAAATTTATAGATGCCTGAATCATAAAATAACCTCCATGTGTCTTTTCAAGAAGATGAAGTAAAAAAATCTCATAAGTTATCAACATACAACATGACATGAATAGTACATATTAAACTAAACTTTGAAAGTAATGGTTCAAATAGACACAGAACATAAAACCAGAAAAATAATAAAAACAATATAAGATGCATAGTAAAATAATAATGAACAGGAAACAAACATTCCTCTTTGAAAATATTGAAAAGGTAAATAAAGAGGAAAGTACCTTCCATTCATCTCCAAGTCCATCAGCCTCAACTTCATGTCCCATACGCTTTTCATAAAACATACGAAGTTTCTTCTCATCATCAATTTCGATGAGTTTCTGGCACCCAGTAGCAGGATAGGATATATTTAGCTAGAAATGGAAGATGGACAACATAATTTAACTAGCATGTTTACGAAACAAGTTTGTAATTAAGCTATGATTGATTTGATTACATTATCTTCTTTTGCAAGTAAATTAAATAGAAGATAGCAAACCGGAGAGAATTAATTAAAACTTAAAATTTAAGCCTTTAAAACGAATATCTACAGCGAAATTTTATATTGTCGACAAGTGCTATATAAACAAACTCACATTCTACGTGTACAAAAAACGAGAAATAATGCATAAAAGATATCAGGCATTTTCGATTTTTCAAATCTTAAAAATAATTATAAAATTAAAGATAGGAGCAGCTTAACACTAATCGTAAAGAAACGATAAAGTAACGGAAATCTGTAAACATCAGCAAAACAAGAGTTAAATATGGCCACATATGATGGTAAAAATATTTAGATATGATCAAAAAATTAGTTTTGCATAATATTGTTGGTGCAAATAAACATTTTAACTTACTTTCATGATTTAAAATTAGGACATTCACACACACTAGAAAGACATTTAGAATTTAGTGCTAACACACTTCTAGTCGGTGTACAGATTTCGTTGATGCCACATACATAAAAGAAATAATAGTCATAGGGCATCAAAAAAAAAAATAATAATTCTTCAAAAATTTTTTAAAAAAAAACTATTTTCGGAGAATTGGGTGGAAAAAGAGAAAATAAATGAAAAGCAATATTAAAGCAATTATAAGAAATAAAATTATAATAATTTAATAATATTATTAAAACTTTACTTATTAGCTATATATTATATAATCTTTTTAAGTCCCGCAGTGGACTGATCGTTAAGACATGGTTCCCAGCAGATCACCGAAGTCAAGCCACACTGGCTACGGTCAGTGTGCGGGTGGGTTACCACTTGGATCAGCCTGCGGTGGGACCGAGGGTGTGCGGTATGGGTCCTCGTTAAACTGTTCTACCGTAAAATGCTCGACTTCGCGTGCAGGTCGTCGGGTTACCGAAGCAGGGGTGCCATCCCCTCTGCAGAGGATCAAAATTGCGATGGCATGTCTTCGGATCATCCTCAGGGGTGTTTCCCAGACCGTCGCCAATAGCCCATTGTGCAGCTCTAGTGCGACGTAAATGAACAACAACAATCTTTTTAAAGTTAGCAGCACTGTCTTTTCTAAGGGACAATTCTCACTGCCTGTATTTTTTTTGTCGAATATGGTACGTTGTTGTTGTTGTTGTTGCTGTTGTTCATTTACGTCGCACTAGAGCTGCACAATGGGCTATTGGCGACGGTCTGGGAAACATCCCTGAGGATGATCCGAAGACATTCCATCACAATTTTGATCCTCTGCGGAGGGGATGGCTCCCCCGCTTCGGTAGCCCGACGACCTGCGCGCGAAGTCGAGCACTTTACGGTAAAACAGTTTAACGAGGACCAATATCGCACACCCTCGGTCCCTACGCAGGCTGATCCAAGTGGTCATCCACCCGCACACTGACCGCAGCCAGTGATGCTTGACTTCGGTGATCTGCTGGGAACCGTGTCTTAACGATCAGTCCACTGCGGGACCGAATATGGTACGAAACAGATTGATGCAAAATATTTTCCGGCAAAAACTCGAAACGAGTTCTCCCACACATTCTCAAAATCATGTACAAGTTTTTCATTATTATTATTGCAGAAAGAACAGATGAATATTTGTGATCGCAACGCTTGAATATGTCATCTGGGGAGAAAATCGGTTCCATGTCTTGACCCTTCTCCTTTGATCCTATATTTAGTTGTATAGGAATGTGCTATGATATTTTCTAAATTTTTAATTCGCGATCGCAACGCTCGAGTACGCCCTCTAGCGGGAGGCTGAAAATATCGTGCATTAATTCCATCATTACCATTGGCAATGACGGACGCCATTTTTCTTAGCAGCAAATAAAGCAAAATTTCCCTTAGGAAAAGGTGGAAGAACTTGTAAAAACTAACCAGAACATGTCAGACATTGAAGTAGAACACGCCAAGCATTATTGAAGAACAATTTTGCAATAATTTTTACCTCTCTATTACAAACAACATAACTTCGGATTTCATGATCACTTCCTGTTACAGATGCGTGTATTACGGTAAAATAATTTTTTCTGTCTTCAATTCATTACAAATTAAAGTGAAGTCAACATTGCTTTTGCCATTTCAATGAATAAATGTGAATTCGGAACGTACAAATCTGTAATAGTTATAGAATATTCTTCTTCTTTATAGAATAGTAAATAATTCTGTATCTATGTAATTCGGAAAACAACAATAAAGAATCCTCCGAATTACTTAAAATAGTATCATTTGTGCTGATTATTAATAAATTTTTATAGTTTCCTTGGTAAGCAGTAGGTAGTTTTGAACTGTTTTCAAGCTACATATTGAAATTCATACCGAGATCATATAATTATAAAATTTTGATGTGTGGTATGCTATCTAAAAGTAATGAAGGAATAATCTATGTAGATATTATTTAAAATAAAGTTTTCAAACGAAGAACATTTCATTTGGAATTCTCCAGATTTATTAAGGAGGTGAGTGTTATGATTTTTATAATAAAAAATTTGCTTGTGAATAATTTTTTTCTTATTTGATGATAGTTCTCTACAGAGTGGTTTTTTATGTCTGATTTTGAACTATAAGAATGAAAAAAGGAAACAATATGACAGTTTTTTAAATTTTAATATGAGGATGTTTTTAAAATCGTTTTTTTATCCAAAGAATTCTTTGTTTTACGTTTTTTAATTTGTGATTTTTAGAAGAAAATTGTCGCCAAAATACTTTTATTGAAAAATTAAATGGTATAACATTGTTTATGTATAACATATGTTTATGTATACTTCTTGCATATTCTAATGTTTGAAGTAATATGATTCAGAAAAGTATGGAATAAAAATTCGGTACTTATGTATTAACGCCACCGCAGCTACAGATTTGGTAGTTTTTAAGTGCCGCCAATCTACACCTAAAATTTTTGGGACAAATCATAAAATAAAACACTTTGTTTAGAATCAAAGTAGTCAATCGGATTTCGGTGAGAAATGGGCCGATATAAAGTTTAACATAGATTTAAAACAAACTCTATTTTCGTTCACCTGATGATGTCGCCTAACTCTAATAAATAGGATTCCAAATGAGATAACATTTCCAAAACGTACATCTACCAAGATAAAGTTTTATGTCATGGAAATTGGTACATTTTCGTTTTTTTGGTAAAATATTTCGCTTCTGAAAAAATAAAATTAAATCTTGTTTTGTTTTTAGCAAATCCCAAAGACAAATTTTCGTAGCACTAAAAAATGGCGACAAAAAAGATTTTTTTTGTTTTGTTTCGTAAGCATTCTTTATTTTACGTTTTTTAGTTTCTAAATAATGATTTTTTATTAAAACTTGAAATTTTTTGATAAAAATTGTTGTCAAAAAACTCTTTTTACAAATTTAAGGCAGAGTGTGTGTTTCTTGTTTTTCAGTGGCTCCATCTATGGTCAAAAATTCGTCTTCTGCCACACCATGCGTCGCACCCGTTTATAGGGCGGACCCATTCATGCATCCATTCATTCATCCACAGATCGTAATTTTGACCGGAATCAGAGAACGATCGAGCTCCAATCCAGTACCCCCAGAGGTCTGTTTATGTACAAATATTTTTCCGATGTGTTTTGGATGTTCCTTCTCTAAAAAAAAGAAATACCATTTTGTTTTCGTTTGCATAAGAAAGAATATCAAAAATTTTTCTTTGTTAAATTTAATAAGTTACAATAAAGAAGGAACGTTACAATGCTACTCGCTACATTAAAGACGTCTCCAGAGTAATTGAATGAATTCATATAGAAATCGCAGGCATTCGTCTTATACAACAACGTCCCCTCCTATAGTTCGTTGCGATAGCAAATATTATTCGTATTTAATTGTTATTAACATTTTTTTTTTAATTTCTTCGAAACTTTCTTTTAGAATAATCAATAACTTCTTATTTACATAGTGTTACTTACAGGTGTGTGTATTACGTTAAAATAATTTTTTTTTATTGTCTTTGATTCATTATAAATTAAAGTGAAGTCCACATTGCTTACCTCATTCTAATGAATAAATGTGATTTCAGAACGAGCAGAACTTTTACAGTTACATAATATTTTTCTTTTTTATAGAATAATATGTATTTCTGTATAATTCAGAAAACAATAAGGTATCATCCGAATTAGTTGAAATAGTATCATTTGTGTTGATTACTAATACATTTTTATCGTTTTCTTGGTAAGTATTTTTTTAATTTTAGATGATCAATTTCAATTAGAATTGAGCTATTCTATTTTTAAATTACATATTAAAATTCATATTAGCTGTCACAATTATAATTTTTTTTAAGTGATATGTCATCATAAATTATAGAAGGGATAATCTATGTATATATATATATATATATCATCTGAAATAAAAATTTTAAACGAAGAACATTTCACTTAGATTTTCTTCATATATATAGATTTCACTTATATAGATTTTCTGCGAAAATCGTCCGCAAAAAAATGACAACTAATATATTTTAATTTGTGGGCCACAAAAAAAGGCTTCGTTGGGCGAATGTGGCCCACGGGCTGCCAGTTGGTACCCATTGTTATAAAGTATACAGCTGCTTACTACATCTTATTCTGAGGTGAGATATTTTCAAACAGATACATTTCTTTTTAATAAAAGAAATAAATTATATAATTCTTGAGCTCAAATCTTCTATATTTCAAAAGATATTAATGATATTAAATAATTCTGGTTAGAAGAGAAAATTTCTTTTAGGTATTTACAGATGTATTGTTAAAAAATGTGATGTGGTTGCTAGATTTGCGAAAGAACTCGCTTTTTTGGCAGTCCTGATTTGGCCTCTTTATATTTGTTTATTACTGTTCCTGTTGCAAGCCGTGCACAGTCATACGTTAATATTAGCATATTGTTATAGCAGCGAGATTAAGTTTATTTTACAAATTAT
>NC_092206.1:59196599-59228864 GCF_043381705.1 Parasteatoda tepidariorum | reverse complement strand
GGTCTGTCTTATTTAAGAAACGTAAAAATGTTTAAAGACGTGTGAGTCAAGTCAAATAAAAAGAAAATATTATTTACGACACTCTTTGAAGGAAAAACGAAAAACTTTCATGTTTCATATGGATGGTGTTTTTAATATAAATGTAAACAATAACAATCTCGGGCTCAATACCTGCTCTAGTTCCGGTTAGAAAGTTTGCAACTGCTTACTGCAGTTTATTCTGAGAGGCGATATTTTCAAACGGATAATTTTGTCTTCAATAAAAGGAGTAAATTAAATAATTTCTGACCTCAAATCTGCCGTATTTTACAAAATATTAATGTTGTTAAGTAATTCTGGTGAGTTTGTTTTTGCGTTCAAATGTGTTTTATTTATCCAAATTTATATTCTTAGCACAGAGATTCGTCGAAAGGATTCTGTAACAGAAATAGTTTCTTTGTAATTCACATTCACTTACTTGTATTACATATAATTTCAGAAATAGAAACGCTACCTCATCATTTTTCCATCAATAAGTGCTGTTGGTGGTCTATTCTTATATCACATTGACAGTTTGCTGTACCAAGAAACTATGAACTATTCCTGAAGTACTTTAAAACTAATACTTTGATTATGGACTTAATTGAGTACCCTGTATAATAATAATAATTCTAGTCAAGAAGCAACAAGAAGATACATTTTCTATTTTAATGATATAGATTCTTGATGGAAGGAATCAAAGGGCAGTTTAAAAAATTTTTATCAGTTGTAATTTACAATAACCTAATAACTAATTGTTTAGCCAGGTATTATAAAATAAGTCTATTATATTTAATTTACCAAAGAAGCAGTCCCACATAAATATTTTTTAAGAGGGTTTCTTTTCCTTCAATTACTAATAGAAAATTACTCTTCAAACCTCAGGGGCCATTATTAGGCATTAACACTGTAAAAAATCATCAACCTTTGAGGGGGTTTATCTTCTTTAGATAATTGCTGGTTTTATGAACCCACGCCTTTAGAAATTTTGAACAGTGTTAATCAATAATATCGTGAAGTCCCTGAAAGCTTAATAAAGTAAGACTGCAGCAATTTTGCACAATATGAGTCCAGGCACAAAGTTGAATTATTTTTTTATGTTAAGTTGAATTACTTTTTTTGTTAGAGTAGATATCTATTGGTGATCTTTTTTTTCTTCTGTACTAGTTTTTATTCTTTTATTTTTGCGTCAAGCATAATTAAGCACAATTTTCTTTTGTCCCCCGGTCTGGCACCTGCTCAATCTAATGCTTACTTTCATTACTTTTTCCACCTGCTTGCCCCACCCCCTAGCTGATCAACAGCGTGATTTCATCTTGTCCCAATTTTATAACTTACTAACCTTTTTATTAATTAATTAACTTTTAAAAAAAAGTGACGTCTCTGACGTACTAATTACCTAATTTTTATGTTTTATTTGTTACTTGTTTTGTGTTGTCCTTTCCTTCTTCTTCTTTACCTTTCTTTTAATAAACTACTAACTCCTAAATTAACTAACCAACTAATTTTAATCTCACAGGTCTTGATTCAATAAATATTTCATAATGTACAGAAGTGGCCTCATTGGCCAGGTACTCCATCTTTTTTTTAGTTTCTGCACAATTTAATTTCGTTTAAAAACTTGATGTCGGTACAAATTTGATAAAGCAGGAGCTTTATCTTGTAACATCATCAAAAGAAGATAAACCGCTTGATTAAAATAAACTACAAGAAGTCATGCTGATTCTGCGAAAGTTTGGAAAAAGAAAAAATACATAATTTTTAATTTTATCATTAAGCATTTCAAATAATTTATTTTCGCTTACACTAACGGATTCAAAAGTATAAAAAAATTTATCACCGAAATATGTCGAACAACCATTAATCGTCAATTTTCACTTTGCTTTTAAGCCTGGTTTTAAAAACATTTCGGTTTCTTTCGTTTTTCTTTAATATAATTCTTTAATATATTTTCTTTAGTATTTAGTATAATTCTTTAGTATATTTTAAATTATTTTTAAATATTGAAGAGGAAAAGATAATTTTTAGGATCAGCTGGTCGGATAAACTGTTATAAATTGTTAGTTTTTAGTCAATTACGAAGGTAAAAACGAAGTAAAAAATATCGGCAAGAATTTTTATAAATTGTTTTTTAGCAAAATCTTTCATAAATCGTTCAATTTTTTGTCTAAAAATATGCATATTTTTGGCACATATAAAATATGCATATTTTGGATCATTCGATAAATATTTATTACTAACTATTTATTCTATAAATGAGCTATGTATTCTATAAATAAATGTTCTTTTATCCTCATTAAAACATTTCTGTTATACGACGGGTAGGGGTATTCTCGCATCCCCTTTATTATCAGTAAGAAACAAGCCAGTCGCTTACATAATTTTTTCTTTGGAATTTTATTTTTTTCTGATAAATATAATTTAATGTCTTATGCAAACATTGTTTAAATCATCCTCTGTCATGAAAGCAAGAATATTTAAATCTCAAATCGTTCCCCCCTCTTGGATGCTTATGCAATATTTGAATTATAAATATATTAAATTAATAATAATCGAATTTTATGTTCAGAACGTTAGAGACCCTTATACTATCGGTTGGATAATCTGCAAAAAAAAAGTAAATATGAAGATGAAGAAACAATAAAATAGTTCTTTAATAAACAATAAAACATTCTTTTTATACAACAGTTCTTTAGCAATAAGCTTTTCTTCTATAACAAAGTGGCATTTGCTCAAAAAATAATTTTACAGATCTTAATCTTTTTTTTCTAATCATTCTAAATCATTTTATCCGATGTTTTAAACATTGAGTCTTCTAGTTTCAGGTGAACTGTTTCGCTGCTTATATACAAATACGATTGCAGCAGCAACGATAGCAACTGCCAGTAGAGATCCTACAACTATTCCAGCAACGGCTCCTTTTGACAAACCAGGTTTTTCAGTAGGTTTGGGAGAACCAGTTGGGGTTACTTCAGTGCCTCCAGTTTCTTTAGTGAGCTCAGTTCCAGTGACTGTGATGTTATCTGTGGTTTCTGTGCCGGTGACTGTGTTGTTATCTGTGCTAACAGAATCAGTGACGGTAATGTTATCTGTGCTTAAAGATTCGGTGATGGTAATGTTCTCTGTGCTTCCAGATTCGGTGACGGTATTGTTATCTGTGCCTACAGATTCGGTGATGGTAATGTTCTCTGTGCTTTCCGTATCAGTGACGGTAATATTATCTGTGCTTACAGAATCGGTGATGGAGCTGTTATCTGTGTGCACAGAATCGGTGATGGTACTGTGGTCTGTAACTTCAGATCCAGTGGAGCTACTATTACGAGTAGGGTCAGTTCCCTCGTCTGTGCTTTCTGAAGTTGAATTGTGTGTAGTGACTTCAGAGGTATCTACTGAAGATACTGAGCTGGAATGATGGGTAGGAGGGGCGTGGCTAGTCACTGTAAAAACAATGGAAGATATTGTGATTACATATGGTGATATTATTTTAACTATTTGAAAGATCAGATTTATAATAATTAATAATAAAGTGTAGTTGAAGATGCAACGTGCAATAAAAGAATAACCTAATTTTTTTTTTTTGGTGGTTTGGACGATTATATATATTAATGCAGTGTTAAGTGCTCAAAATACCTTCGATTGGGAGTACTGCACTTGTAGATGTTGTAAAATAAATTTATTAAAACTCTAGGGTTGTTATTGTCAAAGTCTTTACAAGTAACAACAACAACAATAATAATAATTACAATGTTCTTAACCATTCGTTAAATTTACGTGTTAGATTCAGGTAATTTCTTTTCTCAATGTAAACATGCATTTTTCGGAAAAAGCATGTGATTGCAAAATAAGGGGCTGAAAGCTTTTTTTTTGCAAAAAATGTCCGTGAAATGTTTTGTTACCGAAACGAGCTTAAATAAATAGCGATGTTTTGTAAATTTAAGTTTGAATCTTTACTCCCCCGTACATAAAATTTGAAGTAACTGCGAATGCTCATGTTTTTTATTGTTTTGTTTGCAATAAAATAGCTAAAAAAAATATACAAAAAACAACTAACTAAATACAATCAGATATATGTAGTTATTTAAACCTGTTTTATTTCTTCTTAAAAGTAAGTGTAATATAAAAAGCCTAAACTAGTACTTTAAATTGATAAAATAAAATAAAAAATAAATAGATAAAAAAATTCTGAAATCAAGGAAGTTTAAAAGATAATTCGCTCTAGAAATGGTGTTCTTTCTTTCATTTTTTGAATGAACACCATAATTTTTAAAGAACAGGATAAAAACATTTTATATTTTAATAAAATGTGACTATGAGTGGGAATTTTGTTACAAATTCAGACATTCAGAACTCTGTGAAATTGGAAGGGGTAAATTCCATTTTAAAAATTTGATTTTGCGGCAACCTAAATCCATGACTTTCTAGTTGCGCAGATACTCCATATTTATATATNATGTTAGCCTTACAATTATTAAATTATAGTTAATAATTTTAAAATTATGTTTTATGTATCTTAAAATTATGTTTATGGCATGCGCAAATTTCATGTCTCCCTTGAATTGGTTGCAATGAAATCTCAATCATTCGCCCCCAAATCTTGTTGCCAAAGGGCTCAAACTTGAATGAAGAAGTGAGGTTCAGACAGGTCACAACTAGAAGCTATTGAAACATTGTCCAAGGCAAAATTCAAGCAATTGTGTGTAACATGTTTGTTTAACATATTGAAAATTTAAGATTTTACCATTAGGCTCTTGTTTAGTAGTTGAATGAGGAGTCTTGGTTGGAGGATACGTAGATTCATCAACGTCGGAAAATATCTTGAGATTTTTCGTTGTTTCATGACCTGAATCTGTTGATATCGAAGATAAAAACTTTTTGGAAACTAGAAAGTCGTCTGATGTGGAAATGGGTCCTAATGATGATATATCAAGAATCATGGGAGTTGTGGAAACTTTAAAGTTGCCAGATGTTGTCAAAGCAGTAGTGGTTGTATCTATTAAAGAAAAAATTATTATTATTATCATTTCTATAAAGAGTGAGAAAAAACTAAGAAATTATATAAACGTAAAGTACTTAAAACGTGAGAGTTATCATAATGTAGTCGCCTATTGTTTATTATCATCTCCTTTTTTCTTCATATGGTTGAAAATGTATGGAAGAAATCACACATATACCTAAAGGTACTTTCATTCAATGTGTAGAACAGAGATATAGCCTTTCTACGTTTTTGCATGACGAAGACAAAATGTATACTTTTTAGGCATTTAAATAAACAAGAGCAAATCCTATCGTTTCTCGAATATTATGAATTACATAAAATTACATAACTAAAAATTACATGCTTTCACCATGTAATTTTAAGAACTAATAATAAGAAGATAAATAGTAAGATAGTAGTACTAATAAAAAGAAGAGCCTTCCTTCTTAATAATTGATTAAATAAAACTATTCCAAATGAAGGCATCTTTTCTCATCTGTGATTCATGTAGTTGACTTCAGTGACCATGATATTTTTAAATTTGTAAAAAAAATTTTACCTTAAAATGGAAAACTTTAATTACAACGGTAGATTAAAAATTGAACTTGTTTTAAGAACAGGGACAAAGGGAAACTGAAATAAAGCTAAATATATTGGGAATATTATTGCAACATGACCCTCGCTTCTTGATATTTAGATTTATCAACTCTTAATTACTAAGCCTTTTTTATTTCTTAAAACTAATCAAGGTAAAAGTTTTAAATTAAAATGTGCTGTAATTATTACGCTAATTTTAATAAGATACGCAGAAAAAACATTGTATCTCACTAAATCAAAAAAATCGTACGCTGCGCTGCCGCCGACGCAGTTTTGGGTGTTTAACTTTACGGTTACAAATTAGTAATTTCAAATTACGTAGGTGTGGGGGAAAATGTACAGGAAGTACCAGGAAATAAGAACAGTTTAAACTTGTAATAAAAAATACCCTGCGGCTGCTACTAAACATTGTCATTGCAGTTTTAAATGCTTTTTTCGTAATTTTTTTCTACTTTTTTCTTTTAAATAATAACTATTTATGCATTATTGTGGAAAATTTTATTTATCTCTTGGAGATCTTTATTTTATATATGCTCGTGGTTGAGTTAATGCTGAAAGAAACAAAGAAACAAAACAGAGGGAGAGAGAGATTTGATTACCATATTGCCGTATTTTACATCTTATATTGAAGCATTCGAAAATATAACAAACTTAATTCAAGAGTTCAAGTGAAATATTCCTCTTAATTGATATAATGAAAACCTATCGTTAACGAGTAAAATTACTTCGCTTTTATTTCTTCTTATTGTGTCACATTCAGTATTCCTAAGTTTAATTTTTTCAAGAACAGCCTACATAATTTTTAATTTCATTTCGTTACGATTATCAATATATTAACAAAATGTGCTTACATAAAACTATACATGTTATTGAAAAAATTGTCTTCGTTGTTTTGTAAAAAGAAAAAAATTTCGTTTAAAAAAAAAAGAAAAAGAAAAAAACAGCCAATGATTGATGAGAAGCAACTTCAAAGTTTGATGAGCAAAGCAAGAAGCACGTAAGTAAAAAAAATAATAAATAAAATTAAAAAAAAAACCTTTCTCTTTTGAAACATACAAATTATTTTATTTCGTGTCAGATTTGAATTATTTGAAATTAAGAAAAAAAAATTTATTGTCACTAAAGTCACAATACACATCTATCTTGTGAATGCAAGCATTTGTTTTAATTTTTTCGTGCAATAATTTCTCCTTTCTAACTAGAGTTAGATTCACGAAGTATTTGTGACAAAATTAAGTGCTAGCATAAATGAGCAGCCAAATATAGTTAA
This sequence comes from Parasteatoda tepidariorum, assembly GCF_043381705.1. NCBI lineage: Eukaryota > Metazoa > Arthropoda > Arachnida > Araneae > Theridiidae > Parasteatoda > Parasteatoda tepidariorum. Next base: position 59,222,004 of record NC_092206.1, on the reverse strand, counting down.
AATTTCGACAAAACGTAGAGAATGTGGAAAAAACGCAACACCAAACCAGAAAGAACCAACTTTGATAAGCCGAGAAAAAAAATATATGCACATTGATTATAATTAAATGCTGTTCCTTCTCGGGTCTTTCAAGAGAGCACTTACAATCATTTTCGAAAAGAAAATTTTAGAAACAAACACAATACGAACAACAACTTTAGCCGTGAATTTAAGTAATGTATTAATAGCTTAGATAATGTATTGGTCTTAATCTTGTAAAAATATTTACCTTAACAAAGCTGAAATAAATTTATTTATAACAGTGGTGTTAGATTTTAAAGGATGAGCGTACAATTACATGGCGATCAAGTTTTAGTCAGGGATGCCAGAATGTATGAAGATTTAGAGCAGCAAGAATATTATATAGGGAAAAATAAATTTTGCGAAAAAACAGTTTTTGAAATTGTTTAGATTTTTCCCGCAATGATTTTAATTTTTTTAAAACAGAACTAGAAAATAAAAGAGAGTGTTTTTGCTGAAAACCCCATAACCGCTTCCTCTAAATATCACTAGATCAATTAATATGAAGAAGGAAAAAAATAGAAACTGCAGTAGAAAGTACAATAGAAAAATAGAATTCCTCACACTAAAATGAAACTTAAATTGGTAATTAAAATATTCTTAAAAAGAGAAAGAGCAATATGGTTAAACTGTTGCTATTAAGTTCTAATACAAAATATGTACCACTAATATTTATACATCTAAAATATTATACTTTTAAATAGTTTTCATTTTTTACAAGACTGTAAAGAATGAGATAGAAAAAAGACAATTGAAAACACCTTGCTGTTTCAAAAAGTCATCTCACTATAAGGTCCATGTAAACAAGTGCTCCCCCCCCCCGGGCCCCATGCTATGGCATGACTGTTTTTTCAATAAAAGAAATTCGCTTAATAATTGGATAATAATTATAAGAACTGATGATACGGTATGCTCAATCAAAAGGTGATGTGAAGGGTGACTGGGAAGCATGATTGGTGATAAAAACTACACGTTTATTCAGTTGCGTATAATTAGTTAGGTTTATGAACGCGCGATTGACAAACGGATTTAAATAATTGGAAGAGCTCGGGTATTTCCTTATTACAAATAATTTTGAACACTTTTTTTTTTACAAACTAATATAACTTTATTGGGAACAAAAACAAACACATAAATACAAAGAATATATATTCGTCGTCAAGAGGAAAATCCTGTCCAGGCGACAAAGAAAAGTAATACAATAAATTTAAAATAGAAATTTAANAAATACATGAAACTATATTAAAAAATAACAAAGGTAACATAAGAAATTCATTTGGATTGGCACAAGACTGGTATAAAAATTCAAATGCTTCCTTTAAAGTGAAAAATAGAGATCTGAATCGTCAATGTTCATCATAAATTGAAATAAAGCACGCTAAAAGAAGGATATATTTGGATGTTTTGCAACTGGAATGGTAATTTATTATATAATTTAGGTGCTAAGTAAAAAAACTGTTTTCGTGAAATTTCTTTTATAAAGTGGGGAATCTCATATATTTCAGTTGGTCTCCTTTCAGACACATTAGTTTTTAATTTGGATATTAATTTATTGTTGTGTAAATAAAGTAAAATACGAAAATATACATTATGGCGAAATGGTAATAGGTTAATTCTCTTATATATATTGGTAGTATTTATACTTGAATTATTTTATTTATTTTTAATTATTTATTATTCTATCTGTTTAATTGAAAATGCTCTAACTAAGATTCTACGTCTAATTTTTACTAAACTTTTTGAACTTAAGAAAGATAAATAAATATTGAAATATTATGAAGCAAAATACAGAACAAAATAAAGAATTTAGCTACAATGTTCTTCTTGTTTACGTTTTTTTTTTTTAATCGATCTCTTTTGTCTTAGAAATGACATAATTGTTAAAAAACAAACCTCCCCCTATTGTTTTAAATAAGTAGATCTTGGTTAAAAGATAACACAGTGCAATGATATTTTTGAGATAAGAATTTCTTTGAAATAAAGAAAAAATGATTAGTTTTAATTTTAACAATAGAAGCGATGTTATCTTTTTTGCCTAATCACAAAAAATGTTCACCTTTAGTTAGTTTTAATCGTTTTCGTTAATAGAATTTATCAACTTATTTATATCACGCTAATTTTAACCTACCTATGCATTAAATAAACTAATTGCATTTTATAAAGCACAAAAGAAGTCTCAATTTTTTAATTATTGTAGTTAATTCTAAGAGCAAAAACAATTTACAGTAGGAGTTAATATGCGTAGTACAATTTGGAAACATGTTTTCAAGAAAATGTTAAAAGAACATTAATGTGGAATTTTTCAGGTGTTTCCAATGAAAACACTTTGTTGTACTACACTGGAAATCAACAAGTTTTAACAATTTTTTATCGCGTAGAAATAACAAAGAAATTGTTGCAAATTTTTAATGTGGTAAAACAATATTTTTGAATAATTTATATTTGAATAATATTTTAAATTTTATTTTAAAGTTGCTTTATGACAAAAGATGTCTAGCACAAGTTTTTAAGTATCTGTATTAGGAGATAAGTCTTTTTTTTTTTAAAGTAAGCAATGGATCAAATGACCCTGAAGCACCCCAGGGATCTTTCCTTCCCCCTTCTTATACTTAGTTTAAAACACCCCTTAATCAGCTTCCTAGGTTTACGTTTGGCACATCAAAATGATTCCGTCTGATCTGCCTTTACACTTCCTCTGGTTTTTTGTTCTGGTGCTTTGAGACACATTGTACAAAAATTTACCTTAAAAAAGGTTTTAATTTTAATTTTTTTTAAATTTTTATTTTAAAAAATTATAAAAGTAACAAACCCAAAAATTAACTTTTGATGGGTACGAAAAGTAAAACTTGAGATATAAATATTTTTCTTTAGAAACAAATATTTTTCTTTTGAAGTTTATTCACAGAAGATCAAAGTATAAATAAATCTGTAAATACTTCTAAGACGAAATAAATGTATTAACGAACGTAGACAAGTAAAATTTTTTCAATTTACTCTATTTTATTATACTTTGAATCTATTTACATTAAAAAATCATAAACACTGCTGTTTTGGGTGTTCAACTTAGTATTTTATTTTATTTTGCAGCATAAAACTTATAGTTGTTGTTGTAAGCCATGATGGCAAAAGGTGCGATTGCCCTTGTTTTGCAGTGGCGTCATCTATGGTCAAGAATTTGAAATTTAAAATTGCAATAGTGTATAGAAAATTTGCAGAAAATACCGCAGAATAAAATTCTATTTAATTCTAATTAATTTCTGTTTAATTCTAACTAATTAATAAAATTCTATTTAAAATAAAATTAATATTCCATAACTAGTTCGAGAATTATTATCTGTTTAACTTTGAGTAAAAAATGCTGCTTACGCTGCCCTACAGACCACAGAAATGCAAGTACAGAGTTGAAATTTGACGAGTTGAAATGGACTATGAATTTAACATAAGTTTTTAATCAAAATTGAAATTTGTTAGAAAGCTCCTCTCCTTCATGTGTGCCTATGTTGGGCCCATGAAAGCTGTAATGCTACGAAGGAAGAAGATAATTATATATCCAAGACTGAGTAAGGGTTTTACGGGACCAGGACAATATTTATTTCGCCTTCCATTCTCAAAGCACAAAAAACCGTATTTTCATATTTCGTAGAATCCATTTATACGAAATTGTAGTCTTTATATTAATGTAAAGAAATTCTGTGCCATTTTCTTTTGAAAAAATATTGATAAACGCTATAATTTTTGGCAAAGAATTTTGTTTGTGTCCTCAGCTATCTAAGGCTCAGGGACAATTGTCTTTCTCTTTCCGCTTTCCTCCATGAGTACGCCTATGATTACATCACAAGTAAATTACAAGACTAAATCTCTTAAATTGTCATATAAAATAGAAATACTGGGGTTTTTTTTCTTTAACATTCTAGTATTTCTAAATTTCCAATTGAATCAACATATGTATTTAGTTTTACTCCACTAGTGGGGTAACTTTTCTGGATTGGTTGAATTTTTCCAGAAAGGAATCATTTATTAAAAAAAGTAGTACATCAATGACTTTTCGAGAATGGTATATTGTATACAACAAAATGCGTGCAAATTTACGTTAATGCTACAAGGAATTTTGCTCTTTTACACATGTATTTCTATGATTTATGATCCTTCTACATATGTCATTTCTTGGAAAGTAATGTTAAGTGGTGATTACGCACACGTTAAAATATCGGCATTTTATGTATATAATAGTTGTCTATTTGTCACTATACTTTTTACTTGTATAGTAAATAGTTAGTGAGCCTCAAACTCTTTTTAAGAAATTGATGTTCAACACGACTAAAAAGATTGGGAATCGCTGCCTTAGGGGTTGGGGAGCTCTTTAGGGGTGGAGTGCGTAGAACGCTGGTATAAAAGTATCAGCTGAATCTCATCAATCTTTAGAACCAAATTGTCACTAGGCTAATCATGTGTGCTTCGTATTAAAATTTTACGCAGAAAAAAATCCACTAATGTTAATCCTGTAAATAATGTACATAACGTATCAAGTGTTCGATAGCAGATAAAATTTTAAGAACTTCAATTATTTTTTCTGGATTAGACTTACCAGGTATATGGTACATGAAATTAATAAAGACCGTCTTTGTTAGAGTTTTAGAACATAAAACCCAACATATAAGTAAAAATTTTCTCAGAAACAATTTACAGAAAATCTACTTTGAAGTGTAGTTAAATAGTGTTTTTTTTTTGTATACAATATATTTGTAATTAAAACACCGATTGAATAAAAGATAATAAGCAAGAAATCATTGAACAATAATATTTACCATTCAATCCTATGAGAATGCCGAGTTTGTGCAAAAGTTCCATAAAATCCATTTTTATAAATTAAAGTTTTGCATTAAACTATATTTCCCGGAAAAAAACCCAACTAAATCGTAAAATGAAGGTAAGCTTTTCAGAAATTCAACTGAAAAGAATTTCTGAAGAAGCAAAACTGAAAAACTTAAAGAATAAAACAGAATAGATCCTAAAGAATGGAACTGAATTATACTTGAAAAATGGGATAGGAGCAAGAAATGTTGTCAGAAATATATCTGAAAAGAATTTATAAACTAAGTAAAACAAAGCAACTGTTATCTTCTGATTTTAAGAAGCCGTTAAAGAAACCGTTTTATGAAAGAGTTATCTTCAAAAAATTTTATTCTTTTATTCGCGAGTATATTCACAATTATAAGTAAATAATCTGCAAAAAGTGCAAACGAAGTAGAACTCATATAAGAAGGGGAAACTGCTTTTATAGAAGGAATTTATTTTTAAGAATATCATTATTTAATTTTTCGGCTAGATCGTGATTATGCATAACTAACTACGATGACCAGGTAATCCAAAGTTACAAAGCCCAGTAAGAAGACAAATTTATGCTAAATCACCATTTTTTTAAAAATCTTTATTATAAAAATGTCCCAGAATAGCGTGTTACACAACAAAATCAAAAGAACTATACGCGACAATGGCGTAGCAAGTAATTTTTTGTTGTTTGTTTAGCCGATATTACTTGTGTATTCGGGCACATAAATACAAGACTATTTCACCAACAGCTCATATTACTGATAGTTCTCTTCAATTACTGCAATCACGCAGGTAACTTTTTTTAAATGTATGACATTAATTCTTAAAAAAATGCAATATTTAACTTAGACTGCCATTTTGTAAAATGGTTGGTCAACTAAAAAGACTGCAGACATGCAAAATATTTGTCGACATTTCGACGTAATAAATGTTTTGCGTCAAGAGAAAATATTGTAAACATAAATAATAAATTGTACATATTTTCTAATTCGCACTAGCTGAGATCGGAATTTTTAAATTTTTTCCTCCTCTGAAATAAAATTCAAACGAAGGAGATAATTTTATTATTCCTTTATCACGGAAAATGTAGATATTTCAACTGTCTTATTAAATATGCAAACCTGTATGATTACATGTATGAACAACAAAAACGATTCGAAAGAGAAGAAATTTTAGAGATTCTTAAATTGCATGGGGGGAGTATAACCTCGTATCCTCCCTTTGATTACACTTACCAAACTAATTCACTGTTAGTATTCGGATATTAACATTATTTCATTAATTTATTATTATAAAAAATTTCTTATTATTATATTATTCTGATATTAGTATTATTATATATTAACATTATCATTTTATTATTATAAATCATTCTTTGTTATATATTATTCGGATATTAATATTATTATTATATATTGATATCACTATTATATATTAGCATCATTATTACATTATTAATTTATTACTATAAATAATTTTTAATTATTATATTATTCGGATATTAATATTATTATTATATATTGATGTTATTAGTATATATTAACATTATTATTATATTATTAATTTATTACTATAAATAATTTTTAATTATTATATTATTTGGATATTAATATTATTATTACGTATTAATATTATTATTATATAATAATATAACCAAAAAATTCATAAACCAGTATTTACCATCTCCATGGATAAGGCCTAGGATAATACCAAGTTCGTGAAAAAGTGCGGTTATATTCATCTTTGTAAATGAAAATCTTCACAAAAACTGTGAAAGATGTGTAAACTCGTAAGAAAACAAATGAAAAGGATTATTTGCTGAAAGTATTCGGTTTTAAGTATATCGTTATCTGCCGATCAATGATTTTTCGCACTTGAATGGAATGATTTATCAGGAGGAGACTAATAATGAATGCGATAGGATAACAATATAAATAGTTTTCTAAAAACAAATGCCTGACTTTCACATTAGTGATGCAAACAGGCGTTTTCTTTATAATTTCCCCAATCACATGGCTCAAATTGATAATGAATCAGAATTATCATTGTTTATGAAATTTTTTTCAATATCTATGAAACGAAACTCGATATTCAGGTGCAACAAATATTACCTAATTGAAACACTCTGTAGCAAACTTATAGGAAGAGTTTCGAGTAAAAATAAAGGGTTGTCAACACGAAAAAAAAAAAAAAAAAAAAAAAAAAAAAAAAAAAAAAAAAAAAAAAAAACATAACCGCAAGTTATTCATTTGTTGATATTTTTTTTAAAATTGCAGATTAAACTTTAATTATAATATGAATAGCAACAGCCAAAATATTTTAAATAAAAGAATTTCCAATGTACTTTACTAAAAAAAAAATTTTATGTCCTGCGTTTAATTGTTGTACTATTTCCTTTAAACAACTTTCTACATAATAAAAAATCCCTTCACCAAAAAAAAAATAGTAAAAATTAATACTATTGTTTATGTTAAAATAAATTTGTAATATTATCATCATTAATATTTTGTATTTAATACATAGTTTTGTAGAGTTTTGAATCAAGACTAGTTCAGTATTTATATGATTATTTCATTGCTATTATTCTCGCAACTCATAAATGAATGACATGCGATTATTAATATTGTTATTGAAATAATTTTAAATTTTAACATTTATGATAATTGTAATAAATTAGCTGTGTTAAATTTTTTACATATAATTTCCGAAGTACCTAAAAGCTTTCGAAAACCCGTAAAACCCAATGATTTGAATTTTTGTTGAACCAAAATAAAAAAAGCATTTTATCTGTTCAAATTAGATGAAATATTTTAGGTTTTTTTTTATAATAGAAATGAATAATTAAAATTTTTTAATTAGATAAAAAGCAATGTATTTTATTTCATCCAACTTTCGTGTAGTGTAGATATTTTTACTCTAAGTCTTCAGTGTTCGGTTAGTAAGTATGAGAGCACTAAAATATTATGACCTTGCACTCTTACTTCGTTGGTTAAAAATTCAAGAGTTCACAAATAAAGTTTAGCAAGCAAATGTCGCCAAGATTAAGATGATGCTTTCTTATTCACCTTCTGGAATTTCTTACTCATGTTGACAATGCTTTTACGAGTAAATGATTTCAGTAGATTAATCATTCTCTTTGAGTGTATACAATTTCTGACAGTGAAATCATTTCAGACTGGTTTTCCTTTCATACTAGTGGTAAAGTTTTAAACCATTCAGTTTCTCAAAACAGTTACATATTTCTGTTTCCATAGGAAATTATTGGACCATATTTGAAAGTTTTCTCGCATATGTAACAATTCTCAGTAGTGTTTCTTCTTAGGTAAACGTGCAGCAAGAAAAAAAAAATCGAAATTTTCTGGATAACTTTTTATTTTAATGATCGGATTTTCCTTTATTAGGACTCAAATAGTGCTTGAGAAATCAAATTTTAAATATTTAAAATTGAGTAAAGAACCTATCCGGTCAATTTTATTCAAATCTTGTATTTCATCATTTAAAATGTCGTACTTTGAAATAATGTAAAAATTTATCGATTTTACTATTCAGAGTTTTTTTTTGACCTCGTTTAAAATAAAGTATTAAAAATATACTGAATATTCATATTATTTTTTAGTCCTCGTTGAACAGCCGATCCAATTTTTGGGTTTACGACTACTAATGTTCAAACTCCGTAACCTTGAAATTTTGAATCCAAACCAGAAAGCAAAGAAATTCCTGGATCAAGTATTGGGAGAAATTTGCTTACGTGGATGACTTTTTGATGGAACTAGTCCGCATTTGCGTTACTTGGAGAGGAAAACCACGGAAACCTTCCACTGTTACCCTGACGGCAAGGGCACTCTAACCCATTATCCGTTGACAAGTGAGGATATTCATGTCAGCACCGCGGTCGGTGCGAACCTGGGGGTGGGATTCGTATTGACCTGCCATTGCTGGAATTCGAACCCAGTTCATCTCATTGAAAGGCGGACGCTCTATCTATCTCTTGAGCCACCACGACTCCACTAAATATTTATTAAAAACTATCTTTACTTGGGATTATCTTTGGATAAACAAATTTTATAATTGCGTGCAAAAAAGTTTTCGATCACTTAAAAAATTCGCGGCAAATGGCGAAATAAGCAAGATTTAAAATTAACATTAAGAAGTTTTAATTTTCGGCCGTTCTACTGACCTTACTATTGGGGCTATATTTTTCGATAATATTTTGAGGGTCAGTAATCAGAGTGTGAATCATTCGGGGAAATTACGTTCTTGTGACTGATTTCGTAACCTAGATTATAGTCTGCCCTATTAATTTGCAAATTTAAGGTAAGGATTCAAACCACTAAAATTTAGTCCTAGTACGTGAAAATCCGACCATTTGAGCAAAAGTTATTCAGGGTGTTCTGTTTTTGTTTTTACTTCACGTTTCGCAAAAGTTCTTACATGTCGTAAGCATTCACATTCTATAAAACTACCTGAAATTTATGATACGAATGCACTACGTTAGATGTAATGAGTATATCTCGCTATATTTAATTACATGAGTGATGAGCCAAAAATTACATTTGGTAACTTGATTTCATGCAAATCTTTTAAAAGACTTATAAACTTTTGTGAACATGAAAATATGATTTTAGTCTTAAAAATCTTTATAGAAAGTGAAAATTAAAATAAAAAATGATAGAAGCAGCGTAAATTTGGAAAAAAAGGTTATTTTCAATAAAAACTAGAGCAATTTTATTGGATTTAAATATTTTTTGAAAACTTTTTTAACATTAAATACAATATTTTTATTTAATATTAAAAAAGTTCTAAAATTATAGTAGTAATTTTAGCAGCCTTAGATTTTTTCTAAGAAACTCTTTTCAATATTAAATAAAATTTTTTTATAAATTCTAGAAGTATGTCTCCTATAAGCTGAAAAAAAATCTAAAATATTTGTAGTAATTGAATATAATAAAGGTTTTGCCCACCGTCCTGAAGCACTCTTCCAGCTATTTTTCGCTGTTCAGAAAGAACAAGGACATAAACAGCCATGTTTTTATTTTTGCGTTTGAATATTTATATTTTTTCCAGAACTTTTTATTTCTTTGTTTTAAAACGTTACAAATAAAATAAGCTTAATATTTGTCTGCTGTTCTTGTTAGCGAAATATATTCATGAAACTTCCTTAACTGATTCCAGAATAGGTTAGCCAATCTTCTAGTTATTTATGTATACAAAAGGCGAAGTATAGGTAAATGTTAAAATAGATAGAGTATCATTTATAGAGTATCATTATAGCAGTATCATTTATTGTTAATTCATATATACAAAAAATAATACTCAGAAATAAAGTTTCTGAGTTATGTATTGGTGCTAACTCAGAACAGCAATTTATTAAAAGAACTTTTTTTTTCTTACGAGTATTAAAATTCAAATTTCAAATGAAGCAAACGATCTTGTTTTGAAAGACCAAACTTATGGACGAGTACATTCCAGAAAATGGGTGCATTACCGAAGTTTTAATTAGTAATCAACGATCCTTTTTACCTTTTTTTTAAAAAAAAATAGACCGATATTCACTTCACCTGTTTTTTTAAACAGCTGCTCTTACTAGCACTCATGAGGAAAAAAATATCCAAATAACATCTTGAAGCAGACGATTATAATATATGTATATTAGGTCAATAATTTAAAATCTCTCTCCCTCTTTTTAAAGGGGACTTTTTATCTTAGAAGAACACATTTAAATAAACTAAAGTACAACAAATTAATAATAATAGGCGGTAGAAGATTCGAATTGAAAAAAAAAGAAATAGGATAGTGGATGTTTATTTCCAATGAGCTGCATAATCAGTCTTCCCGATGAGCAGACCTAGTGCGGTTCTCCAGAAGTGGTATCCACTCTTTCAGGACCACCACAATGGGTGAGATAGGGTTGGCCATGTTAATTTGGACGTCTAGTTTCTGCCACACTAGAAGGCAGCACCGAGACTCTATTTGGATACTAAAGTGCACTAGGAATTTTAATTTTGCCGGAAATGCCAAGAGCCAATAAGGCACTTCAGGGATCTTTTACATGCTGCATAATCATATGACACGGCCGCTGAGGATTTTCTGCATAGGATAGTGGATGTAATAATCTTAATTTTTGCTCAGCTATTAAAATTTTTTTTTTTTTTAAATTTTGCTATCTACACCGGAAAAATTGGCATTTAGGCAATACATGTGGTGGGCACATACCCCCCGTGCCCCTCGATGCTACGCCAATGAATGCAACAGTATCATATATTTTTAATTAAGTTAATAGAATCACTGCAACTAGACCATAAACATACGTTTTTCTGATTGAACAACACTGAAAGGAAAAGAAAAAATATTTTTAATTTAGATTTCTCCAAGAGTAGCTAGCAGGGCTGAAGGTTTTTCTGCATTCAACGATTCAATTTCCATCGAAACCACTGTTTTTCGACTTATCATTGCTTTTAGATATTGTTAAAAATGTTAAATACTAATAAAATCTTTAATAGAGAATTATCCATTTAAATTAAGTCATTTATAAAATAAGATTGAAAACATTGTGTTTTATCTAAAGGCTTAAAGCTTGAGTTAGACTTAGTTATGCTAGTAGTTAAGAATTATTATTGACAACCAACAAAAACTTAAATTTTTGATCTTAGATAGTAAAATAGATAGTAAAGTGAAGAAGTATTAATATTAGTAGATAAAGCGGAGCTTTATCTGGAAAAACGTTCATATTGGTCATAGTTCACTGTTACTTCCCTTTTAACAGTACTAGTTAAGATATGAGGGAGGGAAAAAAAACATTTTTATAGCTTCGATTGCTGGTCAAAGATCATTATTATATTCTCGCCATTTGTTTTTTTTTTCTTTCTTTTTTTTCCCTTCAATTTTTGGTACTGTTTGTTCGCAACAGAGAAAAATTATTAAAAACATATACTAGAAGTGTTTACTTTTTAAATGATGGATGTTGTCTCTTTCGCGTTGCTAGAAAACTGTAAAAAGTGGGAAATATAATATTTGAGAAGTTATTGATAATTCATCGTTTTTAAAAAATTTTTTTTCGGCGAGAATATAAGTGGATATACTAGGTGTTCCGTAACGCACGCCTTCGATATATATTCTTAGAATCCTCATAAAAAGTGAAGTAAAAAATATTCACATATAAAAACTTATTTTAAAGACGGATAAAAAAAAAAAACATCGAAATCTTTACAATCACCAGTGAGACAAAATAACAATTTTAATTTTTTATATCCCACACTCTTCAGCAGAAGCAGTTTGCTACATTTTTGATAACGTTTTTTCCCTTTTGTTTACATATCAATTTGTGACCTTAATGTATTTTGTCTTTTAACAAGGATTTTTCATGGTGCTACAGACCAGAGTTGTTTGTTGAACGTTGCTGTTCCAAACCATTTTGTTCTTTGCTTTGGATTTCCCGTTTGTTACGATAAATTATGATAAACTGGTTTATGTTAAAATGGTTTATGGTTCATTATGGTAAAATGTTTATATTTTATATAAACTGACCATCTTTCTCTCTTTTTTTAAAAATCTTAATCTATGGATATATCTTCGTTGTCTTTGCTTTCGTTTATCTTAGTGTTGGGGTGCTGATGTTATTGGTTTCCTTCCAATTTAAGATTTTCGTTAGCCCCTTATTTTTATTTATTCCTTCTGCTGGGTTTAGACATGCCAATTGTCTCGATATTATGAATCGAATAATATTTTGTTTCGTTTAATTGTATGGTTAAGTTCTCTATTTTTCTAATCTTACCTGAAAAACATATGTTTAAGGCGGTTATTATGGATAACCCTGTGTTAAGATTATTCTTAATAATTGAGGTAATATGAAACATGTTGAAAAAACTGCTAAATATTTACTGTAATAAAATGAGTTTTGTATTTACTTTTTAAAAATAATTTAAACAAATGACTATAAGAGGGCAAATATGAAATACAGCTTAGTTTTCATAGTTTTGCTTTTAAGATATTTCACATTTCTTTTTCATCAATATTAAATATTTTTATAAATAAAATTTCATAAATTACTTCGTTAATAGATTTTGGTGCAGAAGCCAGAAATGACTATATCACATCATGAACTTTGTCTAGGTTATATAGGTATTTTACTTTAGATACTAAATTGATAAAATGCAGTGTCGAAAAATGATTGTTTAGCGAAAAGATTATCATGAAGTTTTATCGTCAATTAGCAAGTGTAGAACAGAAATAGATGGATAGAGCAAATACCATTTTTTTTCCTTACATAGATTAACATAGATGTATTGGAATATAAAGTGAAATATGATTTTAAAGCTTTTTAAATTCTGCTGTTAAGATATTCAATATTTTTTTCTATTACACAGATAGAAAAAACAAAAGGATAGATTAGGATTTTTTTTTCTCCATAATTTTGGTTTATGTTGAAATTTTGATTCATATTTAGCTTTTTTTTAAAAAAGAAATTTTGGTCCATATTGAAACAATAGCAGAAAAAATTTAGATTTTAATCTACTTCTACTAAAATTGGAAAAATGTAAAACTCGGTAACTTTAATTTATATTAGACAGCAATTTTATCTCGTATAATCAGATAATACTTATTATTAGAACAATAGAACGGTCCCTTTTTCCTCTAATCTCGAAAATAACATACATATCTTTTGCTTGGAGGAAGATTAAATTTCAATGGAAAAACGTGCACAAATCAGTTTAAGCAATGTTGGGAAATTTTTTCAATTTTCTTTGTCCAGGAACCTACGCAATTTCACCTGCACCTACGCATAAAAAAGATATGCACACACACCTACACGCATAAATGCTCTATTTCTATCGGGCTTTAAAATAATTCGGTTATTTTACTTTATTATAAGAAAAGTCTTAAGTTAGAAGTTGGGTCTTAGCGACGGACAATCCATTTGCCAGATCAGTGATTCTCAATTTTTTTGGTGGCACACTTTTAACGATTTCGAAATTTGACGGCACACAATGAAAACATTAGATTAAAAGTTGTTTACTTACCTATAATACACTCATTTGAATAGTTCACGATAATAATTTTGAATGTGAAATAAAATAATATGTACTACAAAAGCACGTTTATTAAGGGATTAATTACTTCTTTCGTCTAATTTTTTATAGTTAGTAACAGTTATTTATTTTTTTGCTAGTTATTAATTATTCGCTTGTTTTCTATAGCTATTAACTGTTAGTTTTTTTACATTAATTTTTATTTTTTTGTGATTTCTTGTTAACTAGTGTTTTTTCTTATTATTAATTGTTAGCTTATTTTTTGTTAGTTATCCTTTGTTAATTTGTTTTTATAACTATTTATTGCATAGCTTACTTTAATGATTAGCTTTTATTTCCGTTTGAAAGTTAATATTTAGTTTGCTTTCCTTTGTTAATTAATAATTTTAATAGTCATTAAATTTCCTACTTATTGCAACATTTTTTAAAATTGTCAAAGACAATTTAAACACTTCCTTCTTGTTTTAACTTATTTTAAGATTGTCAGAGACGAGACAAGACAATCACCGACGAAGATGTTCACGCGGTCAAAGCGTGGAAAAATTATAAGTATATATATATTTATATATTTTTATAGATATTTTTATAGAATTTTTTGTAGATTCTAAATAATACAGATCTTTTTCTTTCAAAAATATTCTGAGACAAAATGAAAAGGGATTTATGAGTATTTGTAATGCATATTTCAAGTTCCAAGGTCTCCTATAACTTCGTTGTTTTTAAAACAAGTGATTTCCAAATGGAATAAGAATTGGAATGGAATAAGAACATTTTTAACCGACATTTTTGAGGGTTAAAAACATTTGTTCAGAAAAAATTTGATGGGTACAGATATCTACTTAACACAAAGTTTGGAAAATCTTAATTACTGACTGAATTATTAGAAAATAATTCAGTCAGAATAAGAGAAAAAAATGGAAAATTTACTTGAAATATCTTAAAGAAAAAAATTTAAATATCGCGAATATTTCATTTTTTCCCCATTGAGGATTCATCTCTGTACTATGGTATTTTATCAGCAGTTATTAACAACATTTAAAAAAAATATAACAAAAGCAATAGCTTTCTTAAAAAAAAGTAAAATTAACCTTTTTGTTTCATATGTATGTTGAAAACGTCAATTTATTTTTAACAAGCATATCAAACTTATTTTTGAAAATTAGTTTTAGGAAAAATAAATTAAAAATAGATGGCTTGCGTTATTCAAAATCACAATGTGAAACTGAAATTTCAAACTATATTTGCAAATATCGTTAAAATAATTTTTTTGAATTATTTATACATGCGTGACTTTTAATCTAGTAAAACAACTAGATTAAAAGTCACGCAAACTTTGTTTTTTTGAGCAATCAGACAACCTTTTGTTTCTGTTTAACAACAAACAACTCAAAAGTATGAATGCGAGGCTTGAACGTGTACCTGAAAGTTATATTGTCTGATAAAGATATTTAAATCTTGCTACTTTTTGAAAGAGGCAGAACACAAATTATAAGTTTAACAAAATAAATACGAATATAATATAACTCTTTGAAAAAAAATGGATTTCTATTAATTTAAATAAGATTTTTAGATTATGTTTCTCACTTAACCATTTTCGAGATTTTTTCTTAATCTCTATTTTATTTTGGTCGAAAGCAATAAATGAATTTCTGTTCAAATGTTTTTTTAAAGCATTTACTCTCTTTGCATTCCATTTTTTTTTTTTTTTTGATTAAAGGAATAGAACGATTTTTATTCAAACAATTTTTATTTTTCCACAACACACTCATATATTTGAAATACTTATTTTTTACTTGTCATTTCATGAAAGTTATCAGGTTATAATAATTCATGAAACATAAAAGTCATTGATGATTAACCAAGCTCTTTATTTTAAGATTAGTTTAATTTGCAAATAAGTGGAAAAACACAAAAACATTAGTTAAAGCGGGAAAGTTACTTTGCCACATAAAAAATATTTAAAAAAAATTGTACTGAAAAAAAAAAGGGTGACCTTATAATACCGATGTTTAGAAACAACTCTTGGTAGTAGGTGAGGATGATTAAACTTGAATGAACATTTTTTTTCGGTTTATAATTCATTAACATCTTCATATTTTACTATCCCGGAATGCAGTGTCATAAAATATCAGTTACTTAATTTTTTTATTTTGTTTGTACAGGTGTGATGGTGTACCGTCATCACTGCCTTTGATATATTTCAAAAATCTTTGTCAAAAACGAACTTAAAAAGGTGTTTACATTAGGGGTCACAAAATGCCCACTTTTGTTATTGAGAGTTAAAACACAAAAAAAATTGAAGTTACTTTAATAAATGCCATATCAAGTACAATAGCAAGGAATTAATACTACTTAAATAAAATAAAAAATTGTCACTCCAATTCCGTGCAACATTTAAAACCAGATTAAATTTTACTGAATCCGTTTTAAAAAAGCAGGTGTGAGGAACGAGTTTTTATATAAATAAATAGTAGTTTGTTTTCTACCATTAATAATTTGCCCATCCCTACTAATGTTTTCAAAACTTTTTCTGTTACAAAACTGTTTTTATCCTCAATGCACTGTGGTGAGATCAAAAGCAATATGTGGATGCACGAAATATGCGAAAATTATTTAAATAATCACCTTTTTTCGTTAAGTTATCTCTCGGACCAAAAATATAAGCAATAGTGTATGTTGTTTTCATATTTAAAGACACTTTTAAAGAGGGAGACTATAAAATTGACTATTAGTTCTTTCAAGTAGTATCCCGCATGTAGAGATACAAGGCTGGAATACAGATTTTATGAATCCCAGGATAAAATTTATTGATGCTTCTTCCTTAAAAAACAATAAATTTTATTAACATAATATATAGAATGTTTCAGGAGTTTTTTTTTCTCCTTTTAGTTTCCTAGATTGTGAAAGAGAATTCTCTTCGAGTTTTTTTTTTTTTTTTATATTAATTGAAAAACATTGAACTTTCGTAAAAAAATTTGAGCCGGTTCTCAGCAGTTTTGGCTCGTTATTAGCCAATCCAGCAGCCAATAACAACCCGCTTTTCTGTTTGGCTTTTTCTTAATTACTTTTTTTTTCAAACATTTTGATATATCTTGTTCCGTATTTATTACTTTTGAAACATATTTTCAAAATTATGAAATATTACTTTTACATCTGGATGAAACAGTTCCAAACTAAATATAAAAGTAAATGAAGTCTGACATTTAGTCATATATAATACTCAAGCTATGCTCTTGAAAGATGCTACAAACTATATCTGACACTCAAAGAAAAAAAAGGAGAAGAAATGATCCCTTAAATAGTCCTCCTCCTGTATATTTAAAGAAGGCAAACCGCCTTATGTGTAGACCAGTGTGTTGTATTTTTGAGAAAAAATTTGTCTGATGTTTAAAATTGTAATTTTTGTAAACTATTCGACCGATTTCTTAAAATTTTGTATTTCATAATTACTTAAGATTGGGTAAAAAAAAAAAATGTAGATCGTACATTTCAAAAATTTTCGATTGTCATCAAATAAAATAATAAAATGCAACAAATAATTATTAAAAATTATTTTGTATGTGGACTTTTCTTTGCATAAAGGAACTTGATAATTGTAAGTACAGAATTTTTGATTGACTTCAAGATATGGTAAAATACTCAAAAAATAAAATTAATATTAAGAGGTCCAAACTCCCGTCTGCTTTCCGGACTAAATTATTTTTTTCACATTGCGGTTGCCCCTTATATTTTGATGAATCTGATTTCGTTTAATGTTCATTTGAGAGAAATTTTAAAGTGGCAGTAACAATTATGTATATAGATATATATTTTTTGTAAACGCTTATTTTGTCATTTTTAAAGGCAATTCGTTTTTTTTTTCTTCCTCGGAATGTATTTTCTTTTTATAAATATTTTTACTTTACTTACGTAATAAATATTTTTATATTAAAAATATTTTTATATTGTAAATTTTTTATGTAAGAAACATATATTATTATTTATACAGGTCCGGATATTTCAGACCCCCCGGTTGTGACGCTCATAATTGCAACCAACTGTAGCCAAGAGGAAAATCTCCAAAAAAGAGATAGTGATGTAGATATTAGCCTAAAATTAGAAGGAAGCAAGGTTCACTTTAGGTTCAGGTTTACTTTACCTCGTTCAGGTTTACTTTAGTCAAGTGGTTTATCTCACTATTGACGTATGAAGTTGGACATTAGTGCTAGTTATAATTTTTCAGCATGGATTTAAATAATTTTTCATAAATATAACAACGTTCTGCAAGTCGGTGTCATTACGACTGAAGTTTTTCGCACGTAGTGAAAGTAAAACCGTAATGGTAATGTGGCATCTTTTTGAAACGTTATATAAAACTCTATGAAGTTAAGTATCAATTTGATGTTTCAAATTCCAACTACATAATTTATTGATGATAATAGTTTTTACAATTAGCACTTTGTGAAATGACGCATAAAACTTTGATGAGATGGAATCTTAACTAAACTTATTTCTTTGAAAAAAAACACTTTTTTTTGTAAAAATTATACAACTCGCAAAAAATAGTGGGTGCTGCTTATATGATTTATTATTAAAAAATACATTAACTCTGCAATGTGAGAATTGAAAATTTATTAAAAAAACACGTATATAAACACAGTAATTGTTGAATAAAAACCAAACACAACAATTTTATTATATACACTCAAAGATGACATACAAATACATTCTAACACTACTTTTTCCCTTCAAAAGGCATCACAGAAGCTTATTACATGTCTCTGTCAAAAATTAAATGGACTTGAATTTATAGCTGATCGAACCAACTTTCATCACTTGGGACAGACAAGATGTCTAATTATGACAGACTGCCACAGCTTTCATCACTAGGCTAAATAAATGTTTGTAAATTTGGATCCTGAGGCTCACCTCAGCGAATCTAAAAAGAAATAACTACATATTATATAAAAATGCACCTTCGAACAACCAGAGTTCAAATTTCATCAACATCTAATATATATAATTCTCTTACGTGGCTCCTAAATTTTGGCTGCATTTCTTTTCCGCCGGTGGCAACGTTTGCTCTGTTTTGTTTAGGTTACTATTTCTCTTACACAGCGACAAAATAAAAGCCTCATTACAACTCCCCGAATGGCAACGCTAGAAAATCGACCAATGATTACCGATAAAAATGTCACATGCCAAATCTAGCTGAGGTGGCTCAACATATAACTCTTTTAAAAACGGAAACTGAAATAACCAGAGAGCATCAGCTGCGGCAATCTCATACTATTAAGCTAGGCAGAAGTGAGTAGTCTTTGTCGATAGATCTCTATTTTAGTATTTTGTCGAAAGCGCTTTTTTTCACGAATTTATATCTTACGAATTTATTTGACGAGCTTTGATTTATATCACGAATTTATTTGGTTTATTATTGTTATTAGTTATTCAATGAAAAATGAGTCTCAGTCGCGTTCTTACGCTTTAAGATTTTATACTATAGCACATTTCTAATAGGTTTAACGAATTACATGTCATTTATTTCAATTCAAATTCATTTTAATGACTTAGTATTTACTAAAAAGATGTAATTTTTTTTTAAAAAAAAGTTGTTATATGAATTTGAATGATTGTTTTGAATTCTTAGAATTTTGTGCATTTGCAATGTACCTAAGTTAGTAGTGAGCGAAGAGAGCTTGGTTTGCGAAGCAAACCATGTAAGATTGCGTAGCAATTTTCGGGGGTTGGCGAGCGTCAGCGAGCAGGTGGAGCAGCCCACTATATTAATATCTTTTGCCCATAGTTATTAATCTTTCCTTACTTCAGACGCAACAAGCAAGTTGACCGGAGACTTTGCCGCTATTAAACATTTCCTCTGCACCCTGAAATTATAATTACAATATTAAAACTAAATTTAACAGAGCAAAATAATAATTTTGACAAATAAGAGATTTGAGATTAACTCAATTCTAAAAACACTTTTAAGCTTTTGCCTGACATAATAGCTTTTACCAAACTAAAAAAGGAATAAAGAAATAAAGGAATAAAAAAAAACCATTAAAAATAGACACCAATTTAAGAAAAAAAATTCTATACTACTCTCTACGAGGAAGCGTATTTTAGTAGTTTGACAATCATATTTTATGCCACTTTAGTTCATCAATAGTTCAACAATAGTAAATAAGTTTCAACAATAGTAAATAAATATGCTTCATAAATTTATACTCACAAATAGAACTTTTAAGTTGAAGTCGAAATAAAACTGATACCCTTTGATTCTCACACTCACGTGAGCACATAACCAAACTAAGTGTCAATGTTGTTCTTATTCGGAATACAGAAAACGGACTAAGCAACATAAAATTGTAAGGAGCATAGTAACAAATTTCAAGGAATAATAAACATATAGCATTGTTCCATTGTTGTTGACTGGCATTAATAACTCCTCTTTCCTAAAACTGTATAAGCGCATGCAGTTCTTTCTGTTCTTATTACCTTTTCTGTTCTTGTTCTACAAAAACATATGATTCCATCATCTGCAACATGACATGATCGATGAGATTCATAGGTGAACCAATTTTTTCTTTTAATATTTCAGCTCAAACATTCATTTGCTAACCTTTTTTTAAGCAGATTTGTTAAGATAATTTTTTTTTAAAAAATGTTAATGAGAATTTTGACTTTTCAGGGGCCCCATCGGAACTAGGAGCCCCGGGTTCGGGCCCATCCTTAAAAACGGCTCTGAATGTAGCTTCAGATACAAAACTAGACAAACCACAACACAAAGATCTGAACAAAACTTGTTTGTGATCTCAACAATGACAGGCAAATCAAGGCTAACAATGCAAAAAGAAAGCAAACTAATCACCATTGATTTTTTCAGATATAGCACAATCACCAAAACAGTCTTTGTAGTCTTATAATTTCGAGTTCAAAGAAAATGTGACATTTGTAAACTAAAGATTCTAGCAAAATAAAAAACGTTCTTTTGAATGATCTAAAACATTCAATGACATGCAGAATGTGAAATTTTAAGAATAAATGTATACTAATAATAGAAAGTAATTTGCCAAACCACTATTTAAATTGTTAGTCACTTAACAAAAATTCGTGAAAGAAAGGGAAAAATTTATACTTAACATGAAAAATTTATTTGATATGAACTATACCCAACAATCTCAAATGATTAACACACCAGACTTAAGGCCTGTTTAGACGATCCAAGTTCGTGGACGAAGATTGTTTGATATTGAAACTTGTTTTGCTTTGAGCTTGGATTGTGTATGCGATCATCCAAGTACTTGGTCAAAATTCTTGAACGATAGTAGAGCGTGTTGTACTTTCCAACCAAGTTTTTTCTCCCTTAACCAATTGTGACGTCAACGAGCAGGCATCAGATTATGTCATTTTGCTGTCTGTTTTCATATATTTTAGTCCAAATAAAATAATCTGATGCTGTTTATTTGTGCTATTATAGTTTTATTTGAATTTATTTAGTAATTTTAAACTTGTGTAAGTATTATTTTATAATGCTGAATATGAACAATGCGTTTGCGCAAGTTTTCTTTCGGACCAATCAGCGGCATTCAGGAACTTGGATAGTGTCGACAAATCATCCAATTTCTTGGACAGAGAAATTCCTCCAATTTCTCGGATTCAAGAACTTGGACTGTGTTAACAGGCCTCTATGACAATGATTAATAACAAATGATTAACACACAAACAGTTTTGCTTAAATATTAAAAATACTCAGAAAAGCACAACACATATTTCAGAAAACAAATTTTAACTAAAATCATCATACCTGTTTTGGATTTCGTAACCCAGGCAAAGTAGTCAGAAAGGATAAACGTTAAGTATTGTCCAAAAGCATCATTTCCAAACCTACTGAAGTGTACTCCATCCAATGCTAAATACCTATTCCAATTTATTTTTGGAGAGGAACAAAAGTGTAGATTAGGGCTATTTGTTGAAAGAATGTCCAGCATTTCATTCAATGCCTTAACATTCTTGTTCCACTGCCTTAGTCTAATGCACTCTGAAAGTCTCTGTTTCACATCGAGGTACTGACTAGGTAATCTAGTCAAAATCCTTGTGATGAAAATTTCACAACCAGGATTTTTTAACAAAATTTCCTGGAGCAATTTTTCATACTCTGTAATATTGGTCTTAGCATCCACAAAGCAATCATTAGAACCTGAAATTAAACTTATTAGCCTTATATATAGACAAAATACTTAAAACGATAATGAAAAACTGCTTCTACTACAGCGGTTTCAAATCTTTATTAGACTATGAAACTCTTAATAATAGATCTTTATAAATATAGCAGTAAAGAACTCCAGCATTATAAAAAAATATCTAAAGACAATTTTGAGTGTTTTAACAAATTAAAGTATACCTTATTTTTAAAACATGAAATAAGAGGAATGAAATTTTTTTGATTCATTAACAATTACAAATCAAAATTTGTGTTTGGCAGTTGAATGCACATTCTTGAATTTTTTGGTGTATATGCAAGAAGCTGAGAATTAAACAAATAAGGAGAAAAACGGTTTCCGTTGAAATAAAAGCTAAAAAGAAATATAAATATTGAAAAGATTTTTAGGGAAGCATATTCATTTCTTTACAAATTCAGCTATTCTATTTCAATTTGAAAAGCGTAACAGAAAAAAACATAAATTTTCAGGAACCTCTCATAATTTATTTAAGATATAACAACTGAAAAATTATATATTTTTTATTCATAGAAAAACCTCTTTTTTTAGCACAACCACTCAGTTCCTTTGAAAGGTAATTGGAATTTTTTTATCAACAAATAGATAAAAAATAAATAATAAAGAGGTTCAACTTTCATATTTTAAATAGGAACTAACTTTTATAATGAGACATAAAGCAGAAATCATTGCAAGTTTAAGAGGAATCATAACAAATTTATGTGATATTAGACAAGGTACTTACCAATATGTAGTACAATAACACCAAATCCACTGAATTCCTTGATTTTCTCCATTAAACCTTTAATTTGAAATCCAGGAAAGCTTTCAAGTTGCACATTGTGACCCAATATTACATCAGGGAGATGGGGTTTCAAATATTTTATCATTGAATCACCGATTACTAGAGCCTTCATCTAAATGAAAATTTTATATTAGAAGGAATACTCATAACATGCTTTAATAAAACAAATACTAAGATCATAGAGTATGTTAACTAATTAAATTCTTTTCATTTCCTTGTATTTCTTCTTCATACATGGAAATTACTTAAATGTTTTTAAACATTTAATTTTACCAAACTTAATTTAATTGTAGTTGATTTTAAAAACATATCTTTGATTTTAATGAATTAAAGAAGCGCAATTTTAAGGTGGTACAGCTTAAAATTGCGCTTTTAAATCATTGGATTATGCATACAATATTACATGTATTATACAATTCTGAGTTATAAATTATACCACGTGTTTTTTTTTATCTAATCAAAGAATGAAATTAATTCCCACAAATTCAGTAAAAGACAAAATAAGTAAATAACATTTAAAATAATAAATCAAAATGGAAAAACGCTAAAACCAAATTTGTCTTATTTTAATTCAGAAAGTCAGAAATACAATTCTAGCAAAAAGCGAAGAATATTTTAAGATATGTGTGTTAGCAAGAAAGCACTTCATCAGGGAACACGCTGCCTGGCAACACACAAGAGCCTTTCTGTCGTCAGTGGTAATAACAAAAACTGACTGTGCCCTGGGAACCATTATGGATAAACAAATATGATAAAGCAATTAGAAAAATTAATGACAAACAAACACAATTTAAAAATACTCAGAGTAAGACTTAATAATAAAACTCCCACACTTAAGAAAAATAAATAAAAATGAGATATAAATTGCCAAATCATTAAAAAAATCAATTAATTATTAAAAAAATTAAAAAATCAAGTGCTGATCCCTTTTGAAAATTTTGAAAAATAAAACAAAAAACATTCAATGAGTAAAAATTCTTAAAAAAGTGCTGCTATCTATATTCTCCAGGAATAAAAAAAACCCTAAATTTCACCGCATAGGCCTATTTAGGTATCCCCTGGAAGTGTGTCCCGTGATGAACTGCTGCCTTGCTAACACACATATCTTAAAGTATTCTTCGTTTTCTGCAAGAATTGTATTTCTGACCACGTGTATTAATCGTTGAAAATTTCGCTCGTTTCTTGCAAACAAATGCATGCCTGCTACCTAAACACTTTTTGCTACAACAATATGTAACAAATTATGATATCCGAAGATACAACACAGAAGATTTATGTACTATGATATGTTGCAGAAATATTGTCAAGTCCTGGCAACTTTTACGTATTCTTTTATACCTGAACATGATTCTTTTTCAAAAATATTGCAAGTTTAAAATCCACTTGGAGCCTCGGGGATTGTAGTTGTCACCAGTGGCGTATCTAGGGTATGGCAAGTATGGCGAATGCCATGGGCGCATTATTTCAAAAAGGCGCAAAATCAATCAACATCAACGATTATTTTTTTAATTAAAAATTTTACTAATTTTTTTTCTCAAGTTATGGCAGAATTAAAAAAAGCATCCAACATTTAACCTTTCCTCGAGGGCTCGAAAAGAAGACATCGAGGTCTTTCGAGGAACTCTTTTTATAACTGGGGGAGTGAAATATGAAAGGGAACCGCTAATAATAAAAACAAAGTAGGTGACGAGCGTTAAACAATTTTAACCTCCCACTGTTTTTCATTTTTTTAATAACTTCGTTTGAAAACTCATAGACCACCTTAGTTAGGGATAATAGGAGGGCCAAGGTTTCCAGCTCTTTTGCATAACTCGAAAAGCGCGAGAAATCTCCTTCGGTTGTTATATTATATTCAACATTAAAAAAAATGGGGGAAATAAGAAAAAAAAAAATTCCACATACCAACTCTTTTTAAACGACTTGACGTCTGTGTGATAACAATTCATACACGTTTCTGCATTCATTCACTAGACACTTTTTCTTTCATTATACTTTCAAGTTGAGCAACAGAGGATTCGAAATAAATAAAAAAAACTTTATATTCATGAATACATTCAAGATAAATACTAAAATAAATCAGTAATTAAAAGTAGCTTTTTCTTTTCTACTATTATATTTACGATGATTTCGGCAAAAACCAAATTTTAATTATAATATCGTAATTTAAAGAATAATGCAGAGTTTTTAATAATTATAATTATAACTCTCTTTACTAACTTTTTGATACTTTCCAATAAAAATATTTTTAATTTCAGAGAATTTCCTAAATATTTAACATTTAATGTCGATCAAAATCCTTTGACAAAAAGACTTTTAGCCCCATATTTAATTTTATAACCGTCGTTGAACAGCCGACCTAATTCCGTAGCCTTGTAATTTTGAACCCAATCCAGAAGACAAGGGAACTCCTATATCGAGAAATGGGAGAAATTTGCCTTCGTGGAGCTAACCCGCATTTGCGTTACATGGAGAGGAAGACCACGAGAATC
>NC_092206.1:59188371-59195159 GCF_043381705.1 Parasteatoda tepidariorum | reverse complement strand
TCTTCTTTAATTCAGAGACATTTGTTGTGCGTGCGTATTTTTGTTACCTAATTGTATTTGTTGCTTAATTAAACAAATTGTTAGAATTGTTATTGACAGTTGAAGAAACGCAAGAGAATCTTCTTTAAATATGATAAAGCAGACTTTTTTTTTATTTCTAACTAATGCTGATTTCGAACACACTTGAATGCATTATAATTAAAAAGAGATAATTTTATTGTTGTAGTTAATTTTTATTTATTTATTAATCTATTAAAAAAAATTGCGTTGCAATCTTTTTGGAAAATTTTATAAACGTTGTTGAACAGCCGATCCAATTGTTTGAGTTTGCGACTGCTGATGTCCAACTTCGTAGCCTTGTAATTTTGAACCCGATTCAGAAGACAAGAGAACGCCTGTATCGAGCATTTTGGAGAAATTTGCTTTCGCGGACCACTTTTTTGATTGAACTAATCCGCATTTGCGTTACATGGAGAGGAGGATCACGAAAGCCTCCCGCGGTTAGTCTGACGGCAAGGGTAACCAATGATCCGTCAAAGAGGATATTTTACGTCAGCACCGTGGTAGGTGCAAGCCGGATACGGAAATCGTGTCGAGCAGTCATCGCTGGGAATCGAACCCGGCTCACCTCGTTGGAAGGTGAATGCTCTATCCCCTGAGCCACCGCGGCTCTTTTTGCAATATTGCCAAAAGGCTTAAATACTTCAAACAACGCTTTTATTTCGCATCGCATAAAAAAAGAGATTATAAATATTTTAGGAAGGGCGCCAGTACGAGATTTGCCATAGGCGCTTCCTTCCATAGATACGCCTCTGGTTGTCACGACACTAAAATATCTCCATATTATTAAACAAAAATAGTCCAAAATACCTGATAATTTCACAAATTAAAATGTTCATACTAATTAATATATAATTAATATGCGATTAATATATAAAATTAACAAAGAAAGCACTTGATTTTGTTATCACCTGGCAAGGAAAAGGATCTAATGAAGCCTAATAAATAATCGTGAATGAAATGCCTACGGAATCGGAATTGAATACAAATGCGACTTCTATTCGTAAAAGTACATTATTTACTGAACACTTACAAAATTATGGAAAAAATACTTAAGTATATTAACAATCAAGCGATTACGATATTTAACAATAAAAAGGTAACACATAATAAAATAAACAAATGAATAATAGCGAAAAGAATATTTGAAATCCAAAACTATAAATAAATAAATAAGATTGGTAAATAAGAAAATCCTACATAACAGATTTAATAGCGTGAATCGAATGCTTCCGGAACTAAATATAATTGTGGTTTCTTTATATTAGGTATACGTTATTTATTAAACACTTGCACGGGTAAAGAAAAAAAAAACAACAACACTTAACTACATAATTAATCAAGCGATTATAATATTTAAAATTATAAGATTTAACGCATTATAAAATTGGCGATCGCAACGCTCGAATACGCCATCTAGGGAGAGACCGGTTTCATGCTTTCGGCCCTTCTCCCTTCCCTCTCCTCCTCTTTTCAGTTGTATAGGAATGTACTACGATATTTTCCCTTTTAATTTAATAAAAATATTTTTTAAAATTTCTGTGATGTTTTTCTTTAGAACTATGTTTAATGTAGTTTTCAGTTCCATACAGTCTTGCAACGTAAAATATTTTAATCTATATGAAAATCAAGACAGAAACTAACGTACTTCCTTTCTCTTTGACTCTCCGCAGGCTAATGGGGAAAGCATGTAAAGTTTTGCCATAGGAAGAGAGTTCTGCCCTACGACACTTGCAGCCCATTTCAATCGCCAATAAACAAATACGACAACAAATAATAGAATATTTTTAAAATTCAAAGATAATAAATAAGCAAACTTACCATAAAGTTTTTAATGGATTCTTCAAATTTCCGAAAAATAAATATTAATTATTTTAAAACAATGTACATATATCAATGGCGAAACAAGTGCATGTTGCAATGAATTGCTGCGCTAGAATGGGACTTACGCACAAGGCGGGTATAAGGCACTGACTGGCGACGAAAACAGCAAATAATGTCGCCACAAGAAATAAAAATAGTAACCTTTCATTTATTGCCACCACATGAAACAGACTTTCATTTCCTTCTAATCTTAGGCTAATATCTACAAAATCAAAAAGCAGCAAGTCGCTAAAAGCTGGGAAATTATTCTTCACTAATTACTTAGGGAGCGTTCTCTCATGGTATGTGATCGTACGTAAATTCAATTCATACTCGCGCGATCAGTTTTTATTTTATTTTATGACCGCCGTTGAACAGTCGACCCAATTTTTGGGTTAACGACTACAAATGCTCAACGCCGTAGCCTTGTAATTTTGAACCAATCCAGAAGACAAGGAAACTCCTGGAACAAATCAATACTCCCAGAGGTATTGATTTGTTATGGGAACATGGAGGACTTTGAGACTCGACAGATTTAACGTGTATCAGTCACCATTTGCGTGATCAGTTTGTCTAAAATTTAGTTCCTAGACGTGCGTGTGAATGTTTAGAAACTAAATTTTGGACAAACTGATCGCGCAAATGGTGACTGATGCACGTTAAATCTGTCGAGTCTCAAAGTCCTCCATGTTTCCATGACAGATCCATATCTCTGGGGGTACCGATCCAGGAGATTCACACGGACGTCTAGGATAATAGGCTACCGAAGCGGGGATGCCATCCCCTCCACAGAGGATCAAAATTGTGATGGCATGTCTTCGGATCATCCTCCGGGATGT
This sequence comes from Parasteatoda tepidariorum, assembly GCF_043381705.1. Taxonomy (NCBI): domain Eukaryota; kingdom Metazoa; phylum Arthropoda; class Arachnida; order Araneae; family Theridiidae; genus Parasteatoda; species Parasteatoda tepidariorum. Next base: position 59,192,397 of record NC_092206.1, on the reverse strand, counting down.
TTCCCAGACCGTCGCCAATAGCCCATTGTGCAGCTCCAGTGTGACGTAAATTAACAACAACAGCAACAACAGCAGAGTAAATGGCTCATTTAATGTACTCTTCGGCTTAATCTTTTTGTAAATACAAACATAACAATACTTTAAGCGAAGGATAACTTATTTCTAACAACGCATCTCAGATGACTGACATGCTTATGCCAACTTCAAATCAAAATGTTTCTTTTTTCTACATAAAAGTTTCATGTTCAAGTTGGCATCAAGTGGAGAGGGCGATAGAAAATCTTTTGAGTTTAATGCTTTCAGGAAGACTGTACTGTGGGTAGTTTACGAACAAAACGATTTAAATTTATATGTGGTTTTCAATTCTCAATTGCACCGATAAAAACTCGAAAGTTTGGATACGTTTTCGAGTTTAGTCCTTTTACGAACATGAAATTTTAGTTGAGAGAGTTCTATTTTCTGAAGTCTCACCTAGTAGTTTTACAATATGAGAATGAGAGGAATTTATTATTAGTGTGAATTATTCTTTTTCTTATTTTCAAATATACTAACGTATTTATTAAATTTAGGAAGATGCAGCCTCCACCGAGAAAGGTTTGAAATAAAATTTTTATAGATATTAATTAAATAACATTTGGGCTGTAGTCGAACTTAAATAAAGATTATTAAAATCGTTTTGTAGATTGTTAAAATAAATTATAGTTATTTATGAAATTTTTTTGTTTTTGTTTTACTTCATATTTCTGTGCCCGCTACTTAATAAACTGAATGTTTGTAATCCTATAGCTTTTTACCTAAACCAAGTGCCAGAAGCAAATTTATTATAGTTCGTTTCCTATATTTGAATTTTTATCTGTTGATAGACTTCATTTCTAAAAAATATTACTATTGCTCAGACTTGCTAAATTTTAAAACCATTTTTTTCTACATTATATCAAATTTATGTTGAATACTTTTTATGTTGTGCCCTATTCAAGATTTAAATTAACTGCGGATGATATTGTGAATATGTTATTGTAAATAAAATCTGTTATTGTAAATAGAATATTGTATGAAATATTTTTTTAAAAAGGAATTCACTTTTCCTCACAGTAATATATCTGTAAAATATATTAACAGGTAATTACGTATAATTATTCTTGGTTTGACTATGAACTTAAATTCATGTTTCTATGAATATTCCACATATATGAAATATAATTTATGTCTGATAATATTTGTTTTATTGAAAAAAGATGTATTGTTAATATTATTTAATTATATTGTACTGTTGCCATTATTGTAACTTAAATAATAATTAACTGATGCTTGTTACCCATAAATTATTATCTTATTTATTATTTTGTTAATGGTAAACAAATTCTGTTAAAATGTTCAAAATCAGTGGCATGAACAGATATTTCAGAAAAGGGTTATATAAAAAATACTTGGATTTGAATTAAAACATGTTAATTATAAGAGAAATTAAATTATCTCTTTTTTTTTTAAATTAAAGAATGGATATTTTTGTTACCTATTATTGGTTTAAATTTTCTGGGGTAAAATAATCATTAAGCAATAGTAACTTCTCTGCAGCATCCCTCTAGAAACCAAAAGAATAAAAATAAAGAAGTGACTCATTTTGAGGGTATAACTTGGAGTGATCCCTGGAAACATAGCATAGAAAACATATAACATAAACCCATAAACATAGAAAATTTTAAAAGTGAAACATTTTTTTAAAACAAAGTTTAAACTTCTTATGGTCTTATGGACATAACAGAATATGTTGCAGCATCCTTAATTATTTCATTAAAGTAAAATCATAATTTTCATAAAATTTTTAAGCGTATGAAAGCTAATAAAAATAGGAAAAGGTGTAAATGTTAACATGAGTTGTTTTAACAGAAATAATTAGAACTGTTAGATCTTTTTTGAATTAAATTATATAATTTTAAAGTTTTCAAATCTGGCATTTGTAAATGTTGTAAGTGTAAGCTTATTTAAAAAAAAAAGGTTGTTACAAATTTTTTTATAATATATATATATATATATNGTTTGTGAAAATTGCAACCCCATGAAGGACTTACGCGAGTGAGCTGAAATTTTCAGGAAATGCAAACTAGAGCATAATATGCAAATGATTAGAATTTCAGACCCGTAGCACATGCGTATGCCGAGCAACGCCCTCTAAACGGCGAATGGATCCAAATAAATAGACGTCTGTAGCGAGGCGTGTATGGTTATCGGTGGTTATCTGCTAGTGGAAAACGTTAGCTCAGACGTTACTTATGCCTCTTCAACAAAAGAGAGCAAGATTTCTACAATTTACGGAGTTTGAAAGGGGGAGAATCATCGGCCTTGGTGAAGCTGGATTGTCTTATCGTGCAGTAGCCGCTCGTGTGCAGCGTAACAGCAGCACAGTGATGCGTGTTTGGAAGCAGTGGACGGATGAGTGTGAGACAACTGAGAATTCCGGGAGTGGACCCCGAAATGTCATGTCCACTTGCAATGATAGACACCTGGTCCGCATGGTGCTGACAGACCGTACGACTCCCTCTAGACAACTGGCAGCACAGTGGTCAATAGCTACAGGTGTTTCATTGTGTGCTTCATCAATTCGTAGACGTCAACTGCAGCGTGGACTGCGTACAAGGGTTCCTTTATACACAGGGGTCTGTCCAGGCCGAATTTACTACCGTTTAGCGGTACCTTCACAAATTCAATTTTAGGTGAAACGGTAGTTTCACAAATTCAACTTTAGGAAAAACGGTAGTTTCACAAAATACTTTTTCTTAAAATTTTATTTTTGTATCCCTTAAGAAGCGATAAATCTATATTTTTACCATGTTTTTGTATTGATTTTGTAATATAATTTTTAATTTTTCACAAATTATGTCTAAATTTTCACAAAATAGGTACCTTTCAGAAAAACCTAGACAGACCCCTGATACAGGACCATCACGCTAAACCACAGCCGCCTGCGGCTACAATGGGCCAATTAGCATAGGGACTGGCGTGCTGATTGGCAGCGTGTCGTGTTTTCTGACGAATACCGCTTTAATTTGTGGTACCATGAAGGCCACATTCACGTCAGATGCAGATGCTATGCCGGTAAATGCCACCCTCCGGAGTCAGGGGTCTGTCCAGGCCGAATTTACTACCGTTTAGCGGTACCTTCACAAATTCAACTTTAGGAAAAACGGTAGTTTCACAAATTCAATTTTGGAAAAACGGTAGTTTCACAAAATACTTTTTCTTAAAATTTCATTTTTGTATCCCTTAAGAAACGATAAATCCATATTTTTGTGTTGATTTCTTAATATAATTTTTAATTTTTCACAAATTACGTCTAAATTTTCACAAAATAGGTACCTGTCAGAAAAACCTAGACAGACCCCTGGGAGTGCATTATCGAAAGCCACGGTGGGCGAACACCCAGAGTTATGGTCTGGGGTGCCATAGCATATTATGGACAATCTAAATTGCTACAAATTGTGGGTAATCTGAACAACAACCGGTACATCAGTGAAGTTTTACTGCCCCAAGCTGTTCCCTTCCTTCAAGCCTTGCCAGGCGCTGTATTTCAACAAGACAATGCCCGCCCTCATATTGCTAGGACTGATCAATCCTTCCTTGCATTGCGGCAGGTACCACTTTTTCCTTGGCCTGCGTATTCCTCAGATATGTCACCGATTGAACATGTGTGTCATTTCGTTGGTCAGTGCCTCGCTCGTGATCCTCGCCCTGGTGATCCTCGTCCTGTTACTTCTACAGACGAACTTTGGGTACGCATGCAAACTATATGGAATGCTCTCCCTCAGGCAGACATTTAAAATTTGCTTGACTCCATGCCACGTCGTGTAGCAGCTTTTATTGCGGTGCGTGGTGGCTACACAAAATACTGATTTCGATCTCTTGTTATAGTTTGTTTGCTTTGAAATTTTAATCATTTATTTGTACCACTACCACTCAACTGTATAGTAAATTTCATTCAATTATGACGATTCCTTCATGGTGTTGCAATTTTCACAAACAGGAGTTTAT
>NC_092206.1:59130937-59187297 GCF_043381705.1 Parasteatoda tepidariorum | reverse complement strand
TCAAAGGAAATGTTCACTTTTAATCCAGATTTTATTGCATTCCAATCTTGTGAATTTATTTCGATCATTTCTTCATCAGGGATATAAGTTTCCTCAGCTTCCTTTTCGGAAATTTCAGTCTCTTCTTCAATAATCCCCATCTCTTCTTCACGCTCATTCTTAAACCCAGCTTTTTTAAAACCATTTTGAATGGTCTTCTGTGTTACATTTCTCCATGCGTGGTCTGTCATTCTGATAGAATCCAGTACATTTATCTTGGGAAGGGTACTTCCTTCATCAATTGCATCTACGAGTTTGCGGATCAACTGTTTTCTGTAGTTAACTTTAAAACTTCTGATTACTCCCTGATCCATAGGTTGAAGCTTTGAGGTGGTGTTTGCGGGAAAATACTTAACACAAACATTTTTCAGTTCAGGCAGATTGTTATGCGCACTACAGTTGTCTATAAAAAGAATAATTTTTCTTTTTTTTAATCGCATGGATTTGTCTAAGGACTTTAACCAATTTCCAAAGATTTCACTCGTCATCCAAGATTTTTTATTTGCTTTGTATGGAAAAGGGAAGGATTTTACTTTAGAAAAGCATCTAGGCTTTTCTGAGCTTCCGATCATGAGAGGAGGAAGTTTCTCTGTTCCTGTTTCTTTTGCAGCTAAGAGCAATGTCAAACGAGCTTTACTTTGTTTTCCTCCCCTGCATGCTTCATCTGTAAACATAGCAGTTTTGTCTGGCAAACATTGATAAAACAGTCCTGTCTCGTCAGCATTGAAAATATTTTTTTGGCTCATAGCCTTTCACTAAATCAGGAATGTTTTTTAATCCAGTCTTCGCATACACTTTCCGGAACAGAGGCACTTTCACCACAAAGTTTTCGAAAAATAATACCGTGCCTATTTTTAAAACTTTCTAGCCATCCGTTACTGCCTTTAAAATTATCTTCATGGCCAAGCTCTTTAGCAAAATCCTCAGCTTTTTGTTGCATTATTTGTCCACTGATAGGAATACCGCTGCTCCTGCATTGTGTAAACCATTTTAAAACACATTCATCCACGTCCGGAAAAGTGCATTTTCGGCTTTTTTTCGCATTCTTGTTGCTGCTATGAAATTTTTGCTCCACAGCTTCTCGATTCTTATAATTGTAGAAAGAGTGCTTGCTGGTAACCCGAACTTCACCGCAACTTCATTTTTTTTCATTAATGGATTTCCGTCCAAGAATGTTAAAATCTTCATTTTTTCTTCAATGGAGAGAACATTCAATTTACGTTTAGCCCCTGCCATACTTAATGAAAATTCAATTGAACAATGTTTTAAAAAAGACTAAATCGCTCAAACCAACGACCTCCTAAAAAATTCTACTGATAAAATGAATTTCTCTTTGTGTTGTTCTTATCCATGTGTGGAAACTGATGCCCAGTGGTGACGCCCCCCTCATCAATCAACTTTTCATTGTCCGAATACACTCAATTGGAGAGTGTGACGATAGTAACCGGAAATTCCAAGAAACGACCCCCCAATCTGCTCATTCTTACTTCCCATGGGGCTAGGGAATTTTTCGGTTCTTCTAATGTAGCTTGTTTGAACAAGTCCTGCTGTCCAGGCATCGGTTACGATGATGTACATTCTCCTTCAAACTTCGAGAAACACAGGTTTTGAAAGAAATTTTTTCGTAATAAACTTGGAAAAATACATTAAAATTAAATCATTAATTTTGGGAAACTAAGAAATTTCGAGAAATACAGGTTTTCGAGATAAGCAGGTTCGAGATAAACAGGTTCAACTGTACATTTTAGTCAAATACAGGATGCATATATTTAATTTCTAATAGCTTATATATAAGAATTATTTTTTTTCCTGATATATCTATATTCAGGGGCCATTTAAGAAGAAATTTTTCCCGTTAAGCCTTTATCAAATTTTTAATTGTTAAAAACTTTTTTTCACGAAATAATTTATTGAAAAAATAGATTATTCACAAAATTATTTATTGTAATTACAGACCCTGCTCAAAAGCATCATGAGAACCGACTCCTCACAAAACTTTTCTTTATGTACATGGAGTTAATGACATCTGTAATTCAAAATTTTCCATTCAAAATTCCATGAAATTTGAAGTTAAGACTTCTTTTGCATTTTTTCCAAACAAAAATAGGAACTTATCACCAAAAATTCAGAAAAGTAGAATTTTAGAATTATAATTATTATATAAAATATTATATAAGCAGAATTCTTTACAATTTTACAAAAAGTCAGATTAGAACTTTAATCTCAAAAATTAACAAAATTCTAAGTAGATTTCTTACATACATATGGATTTTTCTCAAAAAGTCTGGAATAACCACTAATACCAATAATTTGTTTACACGTTTTAATTTATCTATTATAATACTCACTTGTATGCTTTGCTCTTGAGATTACACAGTAATTTTGTGCTCATCTTAAAAACAAACTTGCTGTTTTACATAGTGTTAAGTAAAATCTAAAATGTTTATTTATTTATTTTTCTTCGAATTAAAAAAAAGAGATGGTAATTATCTAAATCTATATTAACTATCATTATCTGTCTAATTTTAAGTTATTGTGTATAGTAAGTATATATGTACTTTTGTTGAAATTATTAATTTCGTTTCTAATTATTTTCAGAAATTTTTCTAAAATGCGTGCTGTTATTGAAAAAGATTATGCTCAGGTAATGAATTTTTACTATTAAAATAAAGAGTTGTAAATTTCTTATAAAGACTATTTTCTGGTATATTCTTTAAAGTAAGACATTGAATTGGTTTTTATAATTGACCATTAAGAAAATTTCTGCAAAACTTTCTTTTCTGACCTTTATTTTTGTATTCCAATCTATATTGTAACTTTCAACTATCTTTTAAATATTTTTTAGAATGTCATTAACCAAAATCTTTTCAGATAACTTTATTAACAGCACATTTTTACAAAAACAACTTTTCATTGATATTGTTGATATTTTTTTTTGTTTGTGTTCTTATTTTCTGATTTATTTATTGACTTCAAGCTAAGTTTGTGTAAGTCTTTGTTGTTCTCTCATATTAAAAAAGTACTTTCCTACTTGTTATTTAATGCCAAAATACTGTTAAACTGCAAAATTTTTGAAGAAGTTCACTTATATTGCTTGCTTTAAGAAATATTTGAATCTGAACAGTTGTATTTTTGTTGAAGGTTTTTGTTCTTTCATAGCTGTTAGCAAGTTCTTTGATAAATAATGTATAGAGTTGTTATTTTGACATAAAGTGATTTAGAACTAGCTCTAAAAAGTTAATAAGTATTTATAATAAATCTGAATTCATTAAGAAAGTGGAAAAGGCAACAGAATGAAGAAAAATATTGTTGATGAAATTGGTAACCATTCAAAAAGTTTGATTTTTGAAAAAAGAATTATGTTTGTTTTGTCTGTTTTCATGTTGAGAAAACATTTAGTGTACAGTTTTTCGATTAAGTAAATTTTAGATAACTTATTGGCTTCACTGTTTAAGGATAACTATATGCTAGGTAAAACTTTATAATAATTATGTACCTTTTAAGAAAGTTAGATCACTTTGAAAATAGGGTCTTACTTTTAAAATTTGTTGTAGTATTTTAGAAGGCCTTTTTTTCATAGCACATTCTTAACTATAAGTCAACACATAAATTTTTTAATTTTTTGAATGTTTCTGATAAAAAGTTATCACAGAAGTGCACTTCTTTTTACTACCTATATTTATTTTGTCCTTGCGATAGCTTTTACACTTCTGCTTTTTGTTGTATTTTAATAATAATTTTTAATAATGTCTTCAATTTTGAAAATGTTTTATAATAATTAAATTCATATTGGTGATTATTTATTCTATTAATTAATCGAAAATATTCTTAATAAGTATTTAAAAAAATTTGTAGTAACATTTTAAATTATAGTATTTTTGAAATTTCTTAATTTATGTTAAATAAGTTCTATTATGAAATTAGAAAAATAGATGGTAGAAATTAACATATCATGGTAAATAATCACAGTAATAAATAAATCAGATTTTATATCTGTTCTTACTTTATACCTTTTCACAAAATTTGTAGTTTGTAATACAAAAACAAATATTAATTTAATTACTTTTTAATTTTGAAATTTAAAAAGTAATCATCAATGTATACATATATATTTCTGATGAAACTATTGTACTTATTGAATATGCTGTAATATTTTTACGTTTTTCTATAACTAAATAAAAATTTTTTCTTCATCATTTCTAATTAATTCTGTCATTAATTGCTACACGTGATTGGATATGATTATTTTAAATTGTTTCATAGGCTCTGCTAAAACTTGCAACATCTCATTTGCAAAAGAAAGGACCAACTGTACCAGATGGAAAGTCAGAGGATGGTGATACTAGCAAGTAAGTTATACAATTGCTTTAAAATTAATTAAAAAGTATTACCCACTTTTAAAGTCGGAATAATACTCATTAGCAAATATATTTTTTTAAACTTATTGGTGTAAAAATATTGCTAGGCAATGTAAAATTTTTTACACTATTGCTTATTGTCCAAATAAAGGAAATAAATTTGTTAATTTACTTTTTGCTTTCAAATTTATTGTCTCTAAATATTTTGAAAGGTGATAAGAAGGAAAGTATAAATTAGTGTACACTTCTTTTCCAACTATTTCTTAAAGATAATTTTGATGTTAAATTTTTTTTTTTTTTTGATTTATCGATTTATTTTTTAATCCACAAATGAAGTTGCACAAGATGAAATTTTCAATGCAGAGTAGGCAATTGTTAGTTATTGGAGTTATTTTTTAGTCCTTTGTTTCCCTTCTTAAAATTACTTTACAATAGTAGTTAAAAATAGTCTTCATGTATGTATTGTGCCAAAAAATATCCTGATTTTAGTTTGAACCACTAAGAAGCCTTTATTATTTAAATTGAAGTTTCATTCTAAAAACAAGTTAACTGTGACAACTATTGTAATTTATATTAGCTAAAAAAAATATTAATCAGAAATTATTTTTCAAACATTTTACATACGCATGAGAAGTTGCTGAATTCTCAGCACTGACATATTTATAACCATTGAATTTTAATATGCTCATCTGATTATATTGTGTGTTTATTTAGCACTGTTTATGGTGTTTGGAAATCAATGCTTGATGAAACTGAGAAAATTGCAAAAGCTAGGTTAGCTGCAGCTGAAGTATATCAACAACAGGTTTCTGAAGGTGCTAAATCATTAAGGCTGTATAAACTACAAGTAGCTAAAAAGGTATAATATTTTCTTTTTATAATTTTTAAAATATAAATTATAGTTTTGTGACTTATTATTTACAATTTTTGTTTTTAAACTTTGTTTCGTTTCCCCCTTATCTTTCTGTAAAATTATGTTTAAAATCAAACTTTTATAAGTAGCAGTATCTTTGTCGATTATTGTTTTCAGTTTGTTTGTAAAAAGAATTTTACACAAACCTGAAAATGGTATAGTTTATTAATATTACAGATAATCTTATTTTGTTTTAATGAATTAGTATGTTAAAAAAGATTTTACTTCCATAGTGTTAGAAGGTTGTGATAAGGAAAAAAATTAAGTCTCTAAATTATAATAAATATATTCCTTTAAAAAATATTAAACCTCTTCCAAAACTGAAACTTGAATACGATGTAACACTGTTCTGAAATTCATTTTTGTATCTTAAGTACCATTTATGCGTTTTACAATTCATTATACTTTAATTATGGGTTGGCTTATTATTTTAGTTTCAATACTAAAAGATTTAATTTTTAAATTATTTAAATAATAAATTTTATTTTTAACTTCCGTCTTATACTAACTTTTTCTAAGTATTTATTTTCAAATGTTGTTTGATAGCAGGGCATTGCATATAACTTTCCAATTTTTTTACTTTATCGTATCGTTGTAGTGGCTGTAGTCATTCAGAGAAATTCTTTTAAAATGCTTTGAATTTATTTTTTATATTCCAAATAGTATTTTAGATGTTATTTATAACCAGTGTTGAACAACTGACCCAATTCTAAGTTAACAAATTTGAATGAACTCCATAACCTTGTAATTTTGAACCCAACCCAGAAGACAAGGGAGCTTCTGGATCAATTATTGGTACAAACTAGCCTTTGTACCATTTATGCTTTGTGGATGACTTTTTGATGGAACTAATTTGCATTACATTGAGAAGAAACCACTAAAACCACCTACAGTTAGTCCGACGATAAGGGGATTCTAACCCATGATCTGTCCACCTCTAAGAATATTTTTAGTTAGTATTGTGACAGGTGCGAGCCAAGAGCAGAATTCATATCAACTAGTCATCACTGGGATTCAAACCTAGGTCCCCTCATTGGGAGGTGAGCGCTTTATCCCCAAAACCACCGTGGTTCTCCGAATAGTATTTGTATATTGATTTTGTATTCATAAAAAAAGCAGTGTTGGACTTATTTCATTAAAACTCATAAAATATTATTTTAAGCATGGCTCATGACTTACTGTGATCTATTGGTCTGAGGCTTTTAGAATTTCACAGGGATCATTATAAAATAGTAATGATATAATAATCCAATGTTATGATATGATAATGTAAACTGAAATACTTCATATCAGTAAAACAATTTAAAGAGTGTTAATCGTCTGTGACTATTAAAATTTCACAGGACACTTCATTAAATAGTTATGATATATGGTATAATAATATAAATCAAAACCTTGTATGTTGATTGCTGGTCCTCTGGACCAGCAGTGTAGAATTTTTGATGCAATTGGTTTTAGTTTGTTTGATTTCTAATTTCACATTTGAGTATGTGTTTCTATCACTAAATAACTTTTATTTCATCAGAATCATTGCATTATGCATTCTCTGAATTCTAAATTTTCATTTAAATTTCTTAAAAAAAATAACAACCTAATAGGATAAATGGAACAGTGAAAATGTGTATGGACTAGTAATATCTTTTATTTACTGACCCTTCAGACCAGTGACTTAATTTTCTTAATTTCTCTTGTTATAGCACTTAATTTTTATCTTGTTTATAAAATATTTTGTTAAAACATTAAAAATTTGTCTTTTGCTACCAGTTAATTTTCCTTAAATGTAATGTATAATTATTTTTGTTGCATGCAAATTTAAAAGAGGGAATGAATTTGTCATTTGAAAGATCACAAGTATAATTTTTGAATTGAATTTCCTATGAGTATAATTTTACATAAAACATTGGAGATCAAATTAATTTAAATTATTCATTACAATTACTTTTAACTGAAAATATCTCCTTCATAAAACTATTTATCTGTTTTAATTATTTAGATTATTATTTTTGAGATCTTGTGTTTTAATATTTTCTTTATATTGATGGTTATTTAGAGACACAATCAAAATTTGGTCAAAAATTATTGTCTGGCATTTAAAAATTTTACGAAATTTCATCAAGTGTAAAATATACTTATATTTTTCTAGTGTTTTGAAAACTTGCGTAAAATGCATGAGGAGATTCAAACTTGCATAGTTGAAATAGATAAAACTAAAAAGCTTTATTTTGAAGAAGAACACATGGCACACGATGCAAGAGAAAAAGCTCATGATGCTGATGAAAAGTAAGCTTTTATGAATATTTGCATGTTTGAATGACATAAATGTAAGAGAAATGTTAATGAGATATATGTTTATGAGAGAAATAATTTGTCAACATTAGTTTAAATTATTTAATATTCATTATTTATTCGTAAGTTTTTTATACCTATGTCTTGCCATGGATCAGACTTAGAAGAAAAAAAGGACGAATATTTCAGTCTATATCATCCTTACAAAAAAATAGTGCAAAGGTATGAAATTTGCTGTATTGTATGTAAAAACACCCTTATGCAATTGATATTCTTTTCTGTGTTTCGAACTTTTTGAAACACTTGAAGTTCAAAGCAATTTTTTTTAGAGTTCAACACATATGTTTAAGTAAAACCTAAGGTGAAGGATAACACATTTTAATTTGGTTGCATATAATATTTGCTTTCTTCACCTAATAAAAAAAATTATCAAATAATATTAGTGGTGATTTAGGAGAGAAATTATTACTTGAAAATTTTTTCTGTCTGTCTGATTGTCTGTGTTTTCTGTAATCTATTATTTAAGTTTTATTTGAACTCTTAAAATTTTTAATTTCAAAACTGTTTTGTTAAAATTAAAGTTAATGCTAAATTTTTTGTTTTGTTTCTACGTTCATTCCAGATGAGTTTTCGATTTACTTTATTATAAATTAATCTCCCTTTCTTCTCATAAATTCTCTCCACCTTTAAAGACAAGTGTGTCTGAGCTGTGATTGATCAAAAATGATCCAATCAAGCTTAATTTTTAAATGATTAATTTAATTTATTGAAGAAAAATCAATTCAGTTGTCTTAAGAAACTGGTTTTTAGTTCAATCAAATTTTGTTTCACTTGCGTAAGAGTAAATATATAGGATTTTGTCAAATATTTATACATTTTAGATTTTAGTTTTATAATGATGGTGAATACCTGCGTTTCAATTTGTATTTTCTGTATCATTAGCTCAGTTTAAGTATAAATATATATATATCACCTTTTTTTTTTGTTTAGGTTAAATGATGAATTTTTTCTTTCACATCATGTTTTTTTGTTTGCATTCTTAGAAACTTTTTACACTTAAAATTTAAATCATTTACTTGATGCCAAGTGTAGTCTTCAACGCTATATTGTTTAAAAAGTAGACTATTTTTTAATACTTAAAATGTATAACTGTTTTTGAACAAGCTATTTAAAATTTATTTATGAGAATTTAGCCCTTTGATTTCTGGTATGAATTTAATAGACCCAATTAATTGAATTATGTAACTTTAATAAAAAAAAAAATCTAACTACAATTTATGCTTATTTTAAGCTTTGTATCTCCTGCATGAATAAAAATTTAAAATTTTAAAAATTTTAACATCTGTTTCAAAATGGCAGTTTTCTTTTTAAAAAAATTTGGCACAAATTTTATATTTATATATATTTCCTTAGCTGTTCTAGCTTAAGAATGAAATTATAAAAATTAGAAATGTACTTCATTATATAGTGATAGACATTATGAAAATGTTTAATATTGTTATATTTTCTAATATATTAATCATTTAATATTTTTCAGTTTTCATTTCGTCGTGAGGCATGTGACATTCAAGCTACTAAAGCTCGTAATGATTATGTTTTAGCCTTAATTGCAGCTAATGCTCATCAGACTAAATATTATGAAAATGATCTTCCTGATTTAGTACAGGTATTGTTCTTGATTTTTTCGTTTTTTCATAATAAATGATTATATTTTGTGTAATTCGATTTTTTTTTTATCTGTTGCATTAAACAAAAATATTAGTGATTAAAAAAATGGGTTCTCAAAGAAACAATGCCAAACAATTTCATAGAATTTCATTAATAGTGAAAACGTGTAAAGTAACTGGATGAGAAAAAAAATGCCCACTTATAGAATCACTGCCCTGCTGTATGAAAAACTTTGAATGGAAAAATAAATAAAACCATTACACAAAACATCCTTTACAAAAAAATTATGTTTTTGAGATAGAAATGAGGTTTTTTTAAAAGTGCTTTTGATGTTTAAGTGAGTTATATTTGCTCAGGTTGAAATTAGACATAGTTTTACTTCATATCTACCTGAGGTGTTTTATTTTTATACTTATTTGAAATTGTTAATTTTCTACTTTAAGTTAATAATATAACACCTTAGGATATAATTTTCCGACCTAAAGGTGATAAATAATAACTTACAATAGGTGTAAAGATAATTAAAGCACCTCAGGTAGAAATGAGGCTATGTCATGCATCTATTAGAACCTTGCTACTCTCTTTAGGTAGATAATTAACATCTTCTATGAAGTATAAAATAAAATACTTAAAGTTAATAATTAACAATATCTGAAAAGTGTGTGAATAAAACACCTCAGGTAGAAATGAGGTTACAGTGGGCACCTATAACAACCTTGTCAAACATGTTAAATAGATAATTAACAGCATTTATCTAATATAAAATTAAACACCACATAGAATACCCAAGGTGTTAAATATTTCAAAAAAGTTGTTTATTATCTCTTTCATATGTTTTGACCAAGGTTGTAGTGAGTGGAAATCACAACCTCACAGCTATTGAAGTGCTTTCTTTTTATAACCTAAGGTGATTATTTTTTAACCCTGCATGTCATATTTGAACTGGAAGCTATCATTTATTGTCTCAAAAGAAATGCACTATATTTTTAAAAAAAAAATAAATTATGTTTAGGCATGAAACATATGTTAGAATTTCATGAATTTGTCCAGTTCCATTATGTTGGTAGTTCAACTTTCCATTTTGATCTTGCTTAATCGAACCTATAAATGACAATGTAAAAGTAGATAGGAAATTTGTACAAATTAACTTAATTTGTGAAGCATGTTAATTCAAATAAAATAATTAAGTAGTTAGAAATCTAAAGATATTGACACAATATTTTATAATTTAAATTGTGACCCCCAATGATTAAAACATTAACTTTTCAAACATTAATATACTCTTACAAGAACTTGTATTAAAAATAAAAATGAAAGACTTGAATAGAATTTTTTTTTTTTAATTTCCTAAAAATATATGAAACATTAAATTATGAAGTCCATATAATATAAGTCTTAAATCGCCAATATAAATCTTAAGTTTTAATGTGATTACAAAAAAGTTTTGAGATCTGCTCTAAGGTGGGATAAGGTCCAGACTATTAATATTAAAATATATTTGGTGGTGAGGGGGTAACATTTCAAGTACATCCTCTTTTTCCATGTATACTCAAAAACATAATAATTGTGATGTGCAGTAACATGTAGTTATGACATAACTCAAAATGATCATATCAAGAAAGGCAAAGAGTTAATCATTATACTAGTCATTTTTTCTTTCTTTCTCTTATTTTATTTATTCATTTTTAATGTACCTGCAGATCTAATCACGGCAGGAAAATGTGAAGATTTTATAAAAGTTATTGACTAAACAAACCGTTTAAAATCATAGAAATCAAACTTAACGTTGTATGCGACAAGGATCTAGAAAATTAATTTAATTCAACAATTAAGCAAGCATTTTTAATAAAGGTTAGAGTTTTTTTTTCATTCTTCAAGAAGAGGTTGATGGGCTACAGTGTGATTTGGGAAGGGCAGCAGACAATGCGATATAAGAAGACTTTGAAATTTATTTTTTAAAAGTTACATAATTTAAGATATTAAATGTTTGATTGTTAAAACTGTACTAGAGCTGTCGGTGACGTTTAGTGGGTTTCTAATAAGACACCTAGACACGATGTGTAATCCGATCAGGCATTCACTCTTTATCACATCGCTGGAAATGACTGCAAATGACCTTTTCGACATGGTTAAAATGGCTTATATTTATTCTGAAAGTTTAAAATTTATTTTTGAAAAAGTACTGCGTGTTGTGTTTTTATTATAAAATTAGCACTACCTATGTTAATGGGTTTCCTTGAATGATAATTGATATGAAGTAAATGGGCGACATATATTGTTAATTGCTTTTTAGCCTTTTAGATATCCTTTTCTGTTGTAAAACTTTCATACATGATTTTTAAGCCACTAAGAATGACATTCGATTTCAGCGTAATCATGCACGTTGAAATAATCAAATTATGTGGGGCAATACTAGTTAAATTTTAACATATTGCATAGCCCACTAATTTCAACAAAATTTAATGCACGCTTAATAAATCCATATAAATATTTATGGGCTCAAATTAGAAAAATATCTAGTATCTAGACTGACATGTAGCAAGTCATACTAATCAATAAGAGTTTACTACTTTATGACTTAGTATCACACAAGATGCAAAAAACTCGCGAATTTTGGAGATGTTCTGCGAATTCAGAGATATATTTAACCGTGAAAACACTCATCAATCAAGTTTTTGTTTGAACCTCCAAATTCGAGTGCAATATTTTTTTGCATCCCCCATTATTCATAAATTAAAAATTTCCTTGCATGGGTTGATGCAAACGACACTTCTCCACTGTTCCTTACCAGGGCATATGAAGAAAAGCTAGTTAAGTTTTTACACTTTGCAAAGCCAGGCGGTTTCAAATTCTCTTTCAACTACATTAGTAATTTAAAGTAAAAAAAAAAAAAATTAGTTCTAGGAAACCTAGTTTAGCCATGTAGTAACCATGAAGTTTAAAATGCTGAATTTCTTTTTCAAAATTTCAAAATGCAAACAAATTATGGGAGTATTTCTAAGGATTATGCAGTTGAGAAGTTATCCTGCATAAATTTGTTTACATTTTGATATTTTAAAATTATTTTTTTAAGCATTTGATACTTCATGGTTTATCCTGGGTTTATACAATCTCACTTTTCCCAAAACTGTAAATTTAAAAATACCAATGGATGTGAATATAGATAAAAATAATTAGGATGTGGATTCACACCTTAAAATTCATACAAATCAGAACGGCTTACCACGTTATGATTTGAAAGAAAAAAATTATCCTTACAAGGGCTGATGTGAGTGACGCTTCTGTACTTCATTGCTTGAAGTGCAGCAAAAATTATCCTTAATAATTTCAAAACAGCCAAATATGGGGGGTTGCTGTGAAGTAGATTTGAATCAACCTCAAAACAACCTTAAGTTTGAAAGAAAAACTTAGTACACATCAATACCTTTAGTTGAAATCTGGTGAAATTATTCACACCTCAAATGCACTTCATTTGCTTGAAGTGTAAAAAAAAAAATAACCTGTACATCTTCAAAACAACCACCTTCAGCTAGCTGCTTCAAAGAAGATTTAAATCAACCTCAAAACAACTTGAGGTGGAAAAAAATAACCTGTACACCTTCAAAACAATCTCCCTCAGAAGGTTGATATGAAGTGCTTTTAACTTAACATCAAAACAATTTAAAGTAAAAAACAATCTTTTCTTCTTCAAACAACCACCCTCAACAGGTTGCTACAAAGTTAATTTCAATCAACCTCAAAACAATCTTAAGGGAAAAGAAAACAACTTCACACACCTTCATTATGCACCTTGTGAGGTATATTCCTTACGGTTGTTTTTGTTGCTAACTTCAAATCAGCCTTAAAACATCAAAATAACCTCATGTAAACATCAAAAACACTGTAAATTTTTGTAAGGGAACTTTTTGAAACAAATATTGTCACATAGTGCAGTATATAATAGAAGAATACAATAATAGAATAAAGAAAAAAAAAAGCCTTCATTTGAGAACACACTGGTTTGCTGTTTGATAATACTTTATTAATAGAAAAATGCATGAATTAATGTAGTGAAAATATTCTCTCTTTTACAAAATGGTGCAAAGTTTCTTATAGTTTCATTAATTGAAAAATGTATTAATAAAAAGGAATTAAAAATAGTATTCTACTGATTATAGAAATAGAAAAACATCTGCAATTGGTAAGATTTTTTTTAAAAAAAAGTAGTTATAAATTGTAAGTGTCTTTGGTGGTAGATAGTCGCTCACACAGTTTCAGATTAATGCCTACAGCTTGTCTAAGTTTAATCGGCAGTGAGCAGTCAAACATTGACAAAATTGGCCTGGTCATACGATTGGTCTCAAAACTGTGGAGCCTTAACCTTCATGATCAACTCAGATGACAAAAGCCTGCTTAGAAGTGTTTTTTTTTCTTTCTTTTTTTTCTCTTTTTTTTTAAGCCGAAATTTTCATAAATATTTAGTAAATTACTTTCATGAAATTATATTTCAGAGTATTTAAATTTTTATGTGATTAATTTTTACCAAGTTCATAGAATTTTGAAACTTCAGATAAAAAGTATTTATCTGAAAGGAAGTGACTAGGGAAAAAAAAAAACTTGCTTAGAATGATCCCAATTGCTTTCCCATCATTTTCGATCACTAAGGCTGCAGTTCAACTGACTCCTAAAGAAAGGGTAACCCCCAATGTAAAAGGAATCCTCGCCAAGTGCACACTTAGTCACGCTTTTATCAATGTTTTGGCGCTCTTCTGTTTTCTTACATTTTTGGAACCTGCTCTCCGTATCAACATTTGCATCTTATTTACTCAATTAGTACAAACACAAATGTAAAAATATTTTATTACTTTTATTACTAGACATAAACTTTAATCTCGATTTTATATTGATACTTGAAAATTGAATGAAAAGGGTTGTTTATAAATTATTTTATTATATTTCTTGTTACTTCAATTTTTAGTTAGTTTAATATAGAAAGTAACTTTTTATACTTTTAGTATGCTGATTGTGATATTTATGATAAAGTTAAAGAATATATTCTGCTGATTGCTCGCACAGAATTGTTAACATGTGCAGCTTGCCAATCTTCATTTAGCATAGTTCAAGAACAAGCTAATAAGGTAATTACATTACTGTCATTTTATTATTACGTGTGGAATTTTTAAAAATAGATCTTTTTTACATATTTAAAAGAAATATTTGTCTTTCTCATATTTATTTTTATTAGCAGCAAATGTTAATCAATCTTCCTTTAGACTGTTTATTGCAAACTTACATAAAATCTAAAAAAGAAAATGGTATGAATAATTGAATCTAAAATTATAAGGTGATGCTATTAAAGATTAATTATAACATTTATTAGTTAGAAAATTTGTTTCCATTGGTAAAATTATCTTACAAAACTACGATTTCTACATTAACATATTTGCTGTATATGAATGTTTTATTTTGTATGATTCAACTCAAATACAATAAAAAAATTTTTTTGTTCATGATATTACTAAGAGTGATGGCAAATAATTGATAAAAACTGACTACCATAAATAATTATTTATTATATTTAAATGTTATTTTATTAAATGTTTTTCTTTTTTAATATTTTTATTATTCTTGCAATTGGTAATAAAAATTAAAAGATATCTCTAATATCTACTACCATTTATTATAGAATTAGGGAATATTATGGTATAGGTATGTGTATTATATTTCATATAAAGCACTACATTTAAGCTTTTAGGTGTCATATGTACCTATTTGTGTCTTGAAGAGTGGGTGACTTTTTTCTTATTGGTTTGTTTTAACTGTGAATTCTTACATTTTATTCATTTTTACCTAAACAAATGTATCTAATGCATAATTTAAGAAATATTTTATTTCATGCTTTGTGGTAATGCTAAATATTCAATTGCTTTATTTCTTTATTTAAGATTGAAAAGGTATTATAGTTTTTACTGGCATTTCTACTTTTTAGGCATCTAAACAGTATACAATGGAGAGTTTTTTCCATGATAATTCTGTTTTATCCCAGAAAATTTTATATGATTTTGAACCTTGTGATAATGATAAAGTAAGTACTATAGTTTTTGTAAAAAATTATATAAATATGTATGCCATCTTGTATAGTTAAAATGTATAATTTTGTAGCCTTTAGGAAAATCATTTTTTTAAACTAGTGTGTATGAGAGTGTATAAAATTAAGCTTAGAGTGAATGAGAGAGTATAGTGTTCATTTTAGCAGTATAGGAAAAAGTTAAAAGATATAGTGTATGAAACATGACATTTTTTGCTTCATAAATTTTCATTACATAATTAATGGTTTTATATTTTAATTATGTAAGATTTAAAAATGTTTTTTTTTCGATGTTTCTAATTGACATAATTTTTTATTTCCTGGCTTTTGTGTGATATTTATTCTTTTGATGCAGACAACCTTATTTTAACTAAAGTTAATATTTTAAATTTTATGTTTTATCTCAGATTTTAAATACAGTTATCACTGGCTGAAAAAGCTAGAGACAAGCTACTAAAAATATATTTATATGTAAAATTGGATTATAATAATCAACATGTTCTCTTTTTTAAGAGGGCAGCAATACTAAAATAAAACTTTTGATAGGGACTATTTCTGAAATTCGTTTGGTTAAAAGTTAAAGGAACAACCATTTTTTTTCTGCATTGATCAAAGAAATATTCTGCAAATATATATAGTAATTTTAATGTGTTTAACACTCTTATTATTCACAAGTGTTATTCTTAACATTAATCACTATTTAAGAACATAACACAAGTTAGCACTTATTAGTTTGAGCTACACTAATAAGGCCACAAACAGACACCAGAAGAATTTTAAACGTATGAATGCTGAATAAATATATAATGTTGAATAATGTTAATGCCAATTAAGAAAGCATAGGAATAAATTTAAACAAATAGCATTGCTTATAGAATGTTCTCATAAACAATTTACTGAGAGCTATCTCGATTACCCTTCAATGTCTTCTAATATAAATCCATTCAAAAGTTAGGGGCTGATACTTAACATATCAAGGTCTTCAAAACATGGTGCTAAGGAAAAGGTGATTGCTCCGGGCCTAAGAAGCATCTTTTAATTATATATTTGATCACTTTATTTCAAAAAACGTTATTAATTTTCTTTTGGAATTTAACTTTTATGTATTAAGATAAGGAATAAAAAAAAAGCCTTTCAACATTTAGATAAATTTGGTATTTTCTAGATTTAACAAAATTTCTTTGAAGGTGTACTCGAAGGTTTTGAAATTTAAATTAGTTTTAACTGTATTTGCATGTGCCTGTTAATTATATTGCTGAATAAAAAGAATTTTAATGCTGACTTTTTATATTTCTATTTTTCATTTTTCTTCTTAAAAACTAATAACAGAAATTTAAATTTCAAACAAACATTTTTGTAATGTAATTCAATCTTTGAATTAGCGAAGAGTTGATTCATTTGTTTTTGATGCATGCATGCATATGTATTTTTAGATCAATAAACTATCCATAGAACATAATGCAGCTCTATGCCTTAGTAAAGAGGCACGAAGATGGATTAGTTGTGTTACAAAAGAAGTTAGAGTTATAAAAGACAGCAAAGAAGAATTGAGAAAACTTCTTGCCCAAGCGGGTGACAAGGTAAGTTCTCTTTTGTCTAGCAAGCTTTGGTAGTACTTTGTTAGTCTACTGCTCATGGAATTTTTTCATTTATTTAGTGCAAAGTTCTTATCTATACTCATGCTGCTAATTTACCAGAATATTTTTTCTTAATTTATATTTAAATATTCTTATAGACAATATTTAAATATAGAATATTTTTAAATATTCTTATATTTAAATATTTTTTAAATCTGTATGTATGTTTTTTATAAAGTTTTAAGGAAATTTTATAAATGATTGATTTTTTTAATATTTGTGTAATTTGTGTTGCATAATTTCATATTTTGTTTTTCCAGCCTCCTTATACCTTGCAAAGTGATCAGATTGGACCACAAGCAGAACTGGAAGCAAGGATTGATGAATTACGTCAAATCATACGAAAATCTCAAGTAAGACCATGTGATTTATCATATAGTTGACTAATGCTAGTTGGAATATCGAATCACCAAATATTGAAAAGTTTTTTTCTTTTTAAGAATTGTTCTATTTTGTTTATTTTCCAATTTATTTACATACTTGAAAGTTTCTGACACAAAATATTGTTTTTGACACAGTTGTAAGATTTCTAAAATCTTACTTGAAAATCATGTTTTTTGTAATAATTTTTACAAACTATGTGCACAAGATTTAAAAGAAAATATTGATAAATAAATAATAGCCTCTTTTTTTTATATTTTTTTTCATTCACTTTATAAAATGTGTGAATGTCTACTAATAAGATATTAAGTTTATGGTTTGATAAAGATTAATATAATTTATTGATCCTTTCTTTAAAAGTCGTTTATTGGGAAATGATTAACGGGCTTTATTTTTTATCAAGTTATAAGTTTTGTCAGTTAAACATCGGATATGTTAATTTTTTTAGCCTTTTTTCTTTCATTTAAAAATTATGAGTATAATGAGCTTTTTATAACTTTGTTTTCAGTATTTTGAGATAATTCAAGCTCTTTTTTTTCAAATGTTATTTACTATCAGTGAAATCTTAATTTTCTTTAGTACTAAGGGAAAAGAACTTTTTATTAATAATTTGTTTAGTGGTTGGTACTATTAAATTTTGTTTTCATACTTATAAGTTTAATTTTAGTTATTACTGTTTGTTAGAGACTATGGTGATTTAGTATATTGTTTACAAACTTGGAAGGAATGTAGAACATGTAATAAGAATTTAAAACTTAACAGCATTCTATGGCCAGAAATGTCATTGCACTCAACCAAAGGTGTTGGCTATTTGTGCAATTTTAAACTGTTCTTTTCTTTATTGGAATAAAAAGATTTGGTGGCTAACTTAACAAGCTCACCTAGTAGATCACAAAATTCTTAAATTATGATAAAACAACAACAATTTGTTTCTGAGCCCCTATGAATACAATTTGCAACAATTTTTAGAAAATATAAATGTAACATTAAATTACTTTCGATAAATAAAAGCTTTACTTTAAAAACTTTTGAAGCGGAAGTTCTTGATGGGGAAATGCGGCTTGTGGTGTATGTTGGCACTTTTGGGTACAGGCAGTTGTGTAATTCTCGATTTTTATAAAGTACCCTGCCTCCCCTCCAGGTTTGAAATAGCTGTATATCACTCTGAACAATAAATATAAACAAATTTCTGTTATATATGTTGTAAGAAGTTTTCTTTTAATAATCTAGCCTAAATAACCTATTTGAACATGAGTTCCATTTTTTTTCTTAACTTTAGCCTTTTTCACGTGTAATTCAATTGGTAGTTGAACATAAAACTGAACTTTTCTTTCAAATTTTCCCACATTATCCATGCTTAGAAGATTTTACAGAAATGGGATTGTCTTATACAATATTTTAAATACTTCATCTTTAAATTTAGTTTAAATAATAATTCTTAGTAATTTTATTCTTTAATATATTTATTAGCTATATAAATATTATAATTTTAATAGCATTTGTATTAATATAAATTTTAGTTGATATTATATACCAAGATATTTTTTAGACTAGCAAGAAAAAAGCGGAAGCTCGTCTAGAAGCTATGAAAGAAGCTGGTGGTATGTATTTTAAGGTTATTTAAAATGTTGAACTAATATGAACATATTTACAGGGTATCTTCGCATTTGGAAAGTCATGCAAAATCATGGAAAGTCATGGATTTCAACATTGCACAAAATTTGTCATGAAATGTCATAATTTCAACTATTTTTTCAAAAAAAAAAAAAAAAAAATGGAATGGCATGGATTTAAGTTGCCGAAAATCTAATTTTTAAAATGAAATTTACAAATTAGATTTCTATTCTACAATTGTTACTTCCATTTACAAATTAGATTAACATTTCCTTCCCAATTTCACAGTGCTCTGATGTTCCAAACATCTGAATTTGTTACAAAATCCCCACTTATAATCATATTCTAATAAAATAATAAATCTTTTTATCCTGTTCTTTAAAATTTTGTGGAGAAAATAGTATTTTCGGTAAGTCACGAAAAATTCTTTGAATTATTTATGAAAAGTCATGGATTTTAAAATCTAAATTGTAGCAGATACCCTGTATTTATTAACAGATTGTTTAATAGCTGAAATGAAACTTTTTATTATTACTATTTTATTTAATTTTATTTCTGTTTTTTATAACTTCATTTAATTTCCATAAACTTAATTTACTAGTGACTTTGAAACTAATATGAATTTTATTTATACAATCAGTTATTTATTAAATTTAATGAATCAGTTTCGCTAAAAAATATTACTATCTCTAAAATAACAAAATTTATGCAGTGTTTCAAACAGCTAAAAGGCAGATGTGCTGAATTTTCTTAATTTATTTATTAGATGTAATTTCTTTGTCTCATTTTGCCCACAGTTTATTTGAGCTGTATGACTATTACTTTTTGTTAATTAATTAATTTGCAATTTGGTCTTGATGTAATTTAGATATTTTATAGTTGAAGAGAAGTAAAAAATTTCTAGCTTAATTTTTTTTTAATGTTTTTTTAAAAGTAGTTTTCATTGTTAACATTTCCACTTTTTGAGTGTTAAATATTTAAAGGAATGTTTTACAAATGATTTATGATTTTTAATTTGTTACTTAAAATCAATATCAGTAATATATATTATTTCATTATTGAAAATAATAACGCTAAGATTCATTTAATATTTATAAGGTATCAGACAAAGTGAACCGAAATAAAATGGTGTTTACCTCAAAGCAAAATTTTATTTGTTGTTAGCATCTGTTAAACATGATTTAAATTTTTTTTGTAATATATTTGAAATTTCTTTTATATAGTACTGTTTTTAAATAGTACTTTTGTCATTGACCAAAGCAAGGATTAAGGATTAGTGAATTAAGGCGTGATTAATTAGAAAGCGATTTTGAAATTAAGAAAAGTGGCAACAGAATGATAATTAAGTATGGAAACTAATGTGCAAATGATGAATTTTTATTAGTCGTAAAGTTTTATTCATTATCATGATTTATTTCAAAACATTAACTACTACAACTAAAAGACAGTTTTTTTTTTATCAGCTGTGAAAAAATAGTCTTGTTTCATTTTTAAGAACATTTTAAAACTCTGTTTTCTTGAAATAAGATTTTGAATTAATTAAATTTATATTAACTGTTAGTTCTTGCTTACAATTGTACTTTATTACAATTATGTTTATATATTTTATTTAGTTAATATGGAAGAATGGGTAAGAAGTTCTGAAAGTGATTCAGTGAGTGTCACAGAAGCTCCTGCAGAGATCTTTAGTCGATCGGGTACAGTTACTTCACGAAGTAGCCGCCAAAGTTATCAATCAGAAGTAAGATTATGTGATTAAAGTCTTTTTTATGTTAATATTGTGCTTAAGTAAGTTCTAAGTATCTAATAAACAAATAATAAAACAATGCATCATAATGAATAAAGCATTTACTATTGATCAATCTTTTGAATACAGAGCTTTTTATTTTGCGTGACATTTTGGTGTATCTGTTGTACTGACAGTGTAAAAAAATTCATGTAAAACATGACAAAAATTTGCATGTTTGAATAAATATTGCTAAGATCATTTCAATGTTGTTGACATATGCCTGTTTAGGCAGAGAGGTGCGATTGTTCTTGTTTTCCACTAGTGCCATCTATGGCCAAGATTTAGACTTCTGTCGCACCCATACGTACATCCGTTTATAGGGCGGGCCCATTCATACATCCATTCATTCATCAACATATTGTAATTTTGACCTGAATCAGAGACAATCCACCTCCAATCCAGTACCCTCAGAGATATTGCTTTGTTATGGTAACATGGAGGTCTTCGCGAGTCAGCAGATTTAACATGCATCAGTCACCACTTTGGCTGGCGGGATTCAAACCCACGACATGGGCCCAGCGCCCTACCAACCAGGGTATCCCAGCCTTTGAGCATTTCAATATTTAAGATATTTGAACAGTTTCTAAAGTTGTATAGTTTGTTAAAAAAAAACGATTGCAAGTCTTTAAAAGGAAATGCAAGTCATGTGACTGTGTTTTCTACATTAATGGTCTTTCTATAGGAAAAATGCAAATTTCTGGACTCAATCTCAAACTTAATAACTTACTTTTACTATTTTAATAATGCATTTTAAGTGGTTTTTATGTATTGAACTGGAAAAAAACATTTTGTGATAATTAAAATAACTCTTTTTATGACAAAATACAGCCATGTATCAAAAATTTTTAGTCAGATATATCATGTAAAAATAATAAATAAATATGTATTAATATTTGTTCATAGCAGTTTAAGATATTTTTGTCAAATAATTGCATATTTATCATGCAGTTAGCTTGTGCCACTAAAAATGTGAGACCTACTGAAACATTATTTTTAGTGAAATTATGAAAAGTGTATTAAAATGTTTATATTAATGCAATTATTCTGTCACAATTCTATATATATATTTTTTTGACTTTGTAAAACTTTTTTCTTTAATTAGTTACCTCTAAAATATTGATTTAAAGCAATGTTGTTTTCATAGGGTTTTGATGGCAGTGTTGAAGTGAATGATGCTGCTTTCTATGACAGTGACACAGCAGAGCCTGCAAATGCTTCTATGGAGGCAGAAATCGAAGCACCTTACATGCCTGATCTAACTTCCGCTGTTGATGTTGTAGCAGCCGTGCAAGAGGCTTGGGATGCTGCAGCAGAAACTGAAGAGATTGAAGAGCCTGAACCAGAACCACTTTCAGCAAAGGAGAGTCTTGTGAATGGAGAGGTTTCTGCTCCAGCTCCTGGTCAAAGATGTGTTGCATTGTTTTCGTATGAGGTAAATTGTTTGCTTATTTTTATCTATTGAAAATTTGTTTTTTTTTATATAAAATTTACTTTGTTCAGATAATACATTACTTAAGTTTTGTGTCCTCCTTCAAAATATTATTTAATTAATCATTAAAAGTCTTATTCTGTTAAACTAACAATTGGTTACAAAGCTTGAGAAAAAAGTAAAGAAAGGTTTTATTTAAAATTAAAGTTTTCAAAATAAATTTGCATTCTACTTTTATTGGTTTTGTTTTCTCCTTCAAAAGTATTACTTATAAAGTCTTTCTGTACTAACTAATAATCAGTTACACAGCACATTAAAAAATAAAGTAGACATTATATTTAAAATAAGTTTTTAAAATTTATTTGCATTTTACTTTTGATGCTTTTGTGTCATCCTTCAGAAATTTTACTCGTTTATTAAAAGTCTTCCTTAATTGGAATCATAATTTGTAACACAACACACTAAACAATAAAGTGGAAAATATATTTAAAATAAGTTTGAAATTTCACTTGCAAAGTTTTGAAAAATTGAATAGTAAATATTTTAGTTCATCAGACTATTTCCTCTGTACAAATGCAATGATTAAAAGAAATTAGTTGATAAATGCTGTAATTTACAATAACAATTTTGAGTTATTGTGAAAAACAAGATTTTCCTAATCGATCAGCCATGCCCAAAATAAAATGAGAAAGAGGAAACTTTATATTTTTTTACTTCATTAATACAAAAGATATTAATTTAAAAAACATTGAATTTAATATTAATTTTTTGTTCTCTAAATTTTCTTCGTCTTGGAACTAAGTTAAAAAATTTTAATTTTGTTCTCAGATTAATTTTTTTGAGGGACAAAACTTAATATCATTAATTTGATCTAATACTAAATTTTATTTTGAAATAAATTTCCTAAATTAAATTTTATCATAGGTAGGATTAAATAAAACATCTTTCTTTCTCGAATTCTTCAAATACTGCTTACAAAACAGTATAAGGGAAGTAGAAGGAAGTAACAGTATAAGGAAAAAGGTTACTCCTACTTAAACAGAGATGATTCCCCTAATGAAGCTCGATGGCTTAGTGGTAGCACGTCACGCTCCAGTGCCACAGGTCCTGTGTTTGATCCTCTGGCTGGGCAAGGCTGAGTCAGCCTTTCATCCCTTCAGTGGGTCGATAAATGAGTACCAAGCATGCTTGAGAACTAAACACTGGGGGTTTCGCATTTGGCTGACCACCTAACCGTAACATCTGCCCCTGCACCCCAGAGCCCAAGGTCAAGAAAACTGAGATGGGCACAGTAGGCCTTGACCCTCTATAGGCTGTCGCACCACTGAGTTTAGTTTAGATTCCCCTAATGTTGAAATTGTCTTTATTCTGTTTTCAAACTAAATATTTTATTCTTACGTAGATTTATTTTGATAACTATTAAATATGTACAAATGGAATAATTTTTATTTCTAGTTTTTTTTCTTCTTTTCTTTAGTATGTGTCTAAGGAGATCTCTTTGAAATTCTACCATAGCCACAATTAAAAAAAACCTCATTAAAGAAATTTCTGTGATATTTGTATTGAATCTTCACATACCTTCTCAAAGTTTTAACATTAGTTATTGAAATTAAAAATGGGCTTTTTTCTCAGATAATTGCTTCGTATACAATTAATTTGAAACATTAGTTTGTTTTGAATACTAACACAATTTGTGCATTTCTGTTTGCAGGCAACGAATTCTGATGAACTTAGTTTTGTTGAACAAGAAGAGTTAGAATTAATTAATGATGGAGATGGCGATGGATGGGTTATGGTAAGTTAAATTCAAATTTTTTTTTTAATTAAGTATTTAATACCTCTCACCAATAATTTGCATAGCTAAATAGTTAAGATTTTAAAAATATTTAAAACCATATATGCCATTATTAAGAATCTGCTTTTTGCATTGTTACTAAATATTTTCTTGGGTGAAGAACATTTTAAAAGTTTTTAAAATAACCAAAAATTTAATACAAATTTAAAAAAAAGTTGCAGTGGTAATTATGTAAAATAATGAACTTTGAATTTTCTGTGCCTAGAATCTAGAACAATCAGTGAAATTAAACTTGTGTTTTTGCAATAAAATATTTTAGGATTTTCAATTAAAGTTTTTTTTTTATTTAGAATAGATGTGACATTTTATTTATCATCAAGAAATAAAAATGAAAAAAAAAATATAGCAATTGTGGGATTTGGTGTGTAATGAGCAGAGCAACCTAATAATTAAGTTATTTTTTATAAATAAACATGTTTTAATCAATGTGAATTTATCCTTTAAGAGCTGCTATTAAATTTCTAAGTCTACAGCTTTGATTTAAAGTATTAGAATAACTGAAAAATTCTCTTTTTTTTTTGCATTGTGATAATATTTCATTTTTATTTCAACAAAAAAATAAAGCATGGTTATTATTATATCTTTTTTATGGTTATATAGTGGAGGAACTGCAATAAAATTAGTTATTTT
Source organism: Parasteatoda tepidariorum (assembly GCF_043381705.1). Taxonomy (NCBI): domain Eukaryota; kingdom Metazoa; phylum Arthropoda; class Arachnida; order Araneae; family Theridiidae; genus Parasteatoda; species Parasteatoda tepidariorum. Next base: position 59,162,631 of record NC_092206.1, on the reverse strand, counting down.
ATTTATTGTTCTTCTTTTACTGCTTTTATAATTGTATAAAAAGCCAAGGTTACTATTATATTCACATTATTAATACTTGAAAAGATTTTTCAAATCAAAAGGTTTTTTCTTCATTGCTATTTATTTAAAAATAATTTGTAAAAGTAAAGTATAACATTTTATTTTATTAAAGTATAAAATAGCTCTGGCGTATGTATTTGCTGTAATTTTGTAAAACTTATCATGAAAATATATCACTTTCCTTGCCACATTGAAAAAAAAAATGTTTTAGATTTTAATTACTGTTATTTTAAGACTAAACTCTGTTACTTTTTTAAAGGCTCGGAACTATCGTGGGGAGGAAGGTTATATACCTCAAAATTATGTTGAAGTTGTAGAATCCCAGAGTACTGAGACTACCTCTCGTCCTCCATTGACTTCATTTTCTTCTGTTGATTATACAATGCCAAATGAAGATAAAGAAGCTGGCATAGATGTTGAAGGTCAACCTATTTCAAGTACAGCAGCATTTATATAATCAATATTAAAATTCAGTATTATCACTTTTATATTAGCCTTACATGATTAGCTTACATTTTAAATTTTAAAAGTAAATGTCATTGTAAAATTTTCAAATATCAGAATTTAAAAAAAAAAAAAATTGTTGACAAATGACATTGCTTTAAAGCCAAAACTCATGTAACTTAGACAGATACATCATTCTTTTACAGTGGCATAAGTATTGATGAAATATGATTTTTCAAAGTATATACACTGCTATTTGAATGAGTCAACAAAAATGTCTTGTTTCTTGCCTAGAGTCATTGGCGTTGCCTGCTTTAGACTTGCCAAAGGTCATTACTATTTGGAGAGTCATCGGTATTGAATGGGACTGGTAGTTGCAAATACTTGCCTTGTGATTATGGCGTGCTGATGACTTGAGAGTACCTCAATATATGCCCCTCTGTTATAGCACATTAATAGTCGCTACAGGGCAACTAAATATAATAAATGACAATAAAAAAATTGTTAGCCAGTCTCAACTTGATTGAAATTTTTTTGTTAAAAATGCACCCGATTTGCATAGTTTTATTTTAATAAATGCAGAATTATTATGAATAATTTAAAATATTCTGAAAATTACTTTATTTTACATTTGTTTCTCGAAATTTTTTCTTTATTTTAGTAATGACCTTCTAATAATTATTATACTTTGAGAATAACCTAAAAAATGCCTTACAGTTTTAATATCAAAAATTTGTACTAATCATTTGAAATTTTTAATACTTTAAAAAGTGGCCGCTGTTAAGAATGCTACGACTAGCTACTGCCCCAGTAGAAAATTTTTTTAAAATTTTTCCTGTACCCTGTTCTTAATTTTTCACTACATTGAGATCATCAACCTTTTAAAGATCAGAGACAGGCATAGGTATAAAAAAAGATTTTGCAAATTTTTTAATTCACATTTTTTCCAAGAGGACATTTACATTAAAAATATATGACCCCTCCCTTTTTCTTTTTCTTTTTTTCTTCTTGATTTACCCAAAAATTTTACAAAATGATATCGAATAATGTAGCTTATATTCCAGAAAGGAATTTTTTCATCATTAATTAAACATTTAACCCTTTGGTTGCTATAGGGTCGTAGAAACTTGAAAAAACCGAGAATGTCAGTGAATAATGCTTTTTATCAAATCAAAACCTTAGAAAATTCAGCTACAAATTTTGTCATAATTAAAAAAAAGAGAAACCTAAAAATTTATAGTATAACAAGAAGCTGATAAGTTTTTGAGTTAATGAGTAAAATTTATGCAGTATATATATGTAATGTAGTACAGAACCTCTTATCCGGAAATCAGAAAACCGGAACAAAATCCGATAAATTTTCCCGACATTTAAAAAAAATAAATTTTTTTTTCCTCATAAGATTTTAGGATTTTTCTTTCTTTTTTAAAAGATGTTTACCTGACCATCATTTTAGAAACAATCATTAGTGTAATATGTGTAATACTTTATCGTTTTTTCTTCTTTTTAAGATTATTTATAAATATTTTTTTTTAGTTCAGTTTGACAATAAAAAAACGACTTTTTGTAACGATTCAGAAAACCGGAAAAATCAGTTATCCGGAATAGCGATGGTCCCGATTGTTTCGGATAATCGGTTACCTACTGTGCGTATATATATATATATATGCTAAGTAGTTAAATTTATTTATATTTTCTTAATTTTCTTTAAATTAGAATATTCATTCGTACAAAAACCTTTTTTAATAAAAATTTCTTGTTGAATTTTTTTTAATCTTATATATAACCATACTTGCGGTTTAATGGTAATAATTGTCTGAAAAAAATCTAGTATCGATCTCTATATTTAACTGTAGTTTTTAATTACTAGTAAAATATATGATGGCTGTTCGACTGATTTGACTCGATAATTTAAACTATATTTGAGTTCTTTTAAATTATCTAGTTCTTCTGCAAAATGTTGCTTTATATCTCTCATAATGAATTAATTCCCTATTATAAAATGTACATTAAACTTTTACTTAGTAAGATTTTCTTGCTTTTAAAATGCATAACTTAAAAATTTTCTATGAAAACATAAGTTTCATGGCCTATTTAATAAAACATTGTTTTTCCGATAAAATATTTGAAAGTATAGTAAATATATGATCTATTTTATTGATATTTAATAGATAATTGGGTTAATTCAAGTTTGAAATTAAGCTAAAATTCTTGCCTTAGTTAGAAAATTTTTTATGTGGTGTGCTGCTATTTTGTTAAAAAATGTTTGCTTGCAATGAAATATCATGCTATTTAGGATTAAATTTTTGTCGCAAATCAAATAAAAATTCTATAAAGTATTCGACTATCTCAAAAAGAAAATTTTACAAGTTCATCTGTTTCAGCATTTTGTTCTACATAATTGACTTCATTAAGTATTTTAAGTTTAGTTAAAAAAAATATAGAATAATTTAAAAATAAATTTGTATGCCATAATTTATAATGTAATCCTAAAATTTGTCGATGAAATATGCCTTTCATTAAACAATTACTGTAGTGTTCTCTATTCTTTGAGTATATAAAATAAGTTACGTTTTGCAGATGATGTGAATACTGAAAAAGAAGTTAGCGAGCTTACTTCACAAGAGATACAAAGACCTTTGGATTTGCCTTCTGCTGAGCGTTAGTATTTTATTAATTTTTTTCATTTTTATGAATTATTTTATTTTCTCTTTTAATATTTGATTTAAATAAAGTGTTACTTCTGTTTAGTATTTTTTTGCTCTTGCTCCAAAAGCTTAAAACTGAACTAATTTTTGTGCATTCTTCATTTTTAAAATTTTGTTTAAATTCTTAGAAAACCTCTTGTTATAAATATTTATGTGAAAACCATGAGAAAAAATAAATACAGACTCTAAGAGAATGTGAAAATGCATAATTTATGGTTAATTTGCTTATTTATTCTGAGATATCTTAGACAATTTGTGTTTTACATCTGAAGAAATTATGTTTAAATTTTATAAATGTATTTTTTATTTGTTATTTTAAAGTTACTTAAAGAAAATTGGAATAATTAACAACATGAAGAAATTACCAACTTTGAATCTGTTGTACAGACATTCAAACTTTTTTTTTGTTCTGTATAGTCAGACAAAAAAAGAAAAAAAAAAGCCTCCCCCCTTTTTTTTGTTTTTGAAAATCAATTAAGTAGTTTCTGAGAAAGGTTTGTCAAAATTTGTTGTGCTGTAATATAAAATTTCGCACTTTTTAAATATTTAATTACATTTAATTGTTTTTTAAAATTTATTTTTACTTGTGGAAATAAAGGTAAAACGCTCTCATAAAAATACATAGAAATGTATTGACTTCACCATCTGCTTTTTGGATCTAGTCATTGATGTTATTTATTACACTCTTAATTAAAGAATCATTCTAGGTGTAGCTGTTTGTCAAGCAATCTATGATTATGAAGCTACCTGTGATGAGGAAATAAGCTTCTTTGAAGGACAAATTATTAGAATTATTCGAAAAGTTGTCTCAGATGTGGATGATGGTTGGTGGGAAGGAGAGCTGGATGGTGAAATAGGTCTTTTTCCTTCTTTAGTCGTTGAAGAATTGAAAGAAAATGGAGAACCCTTGACACCTTTGACTCCTATGGTATTTATATTAAATTTTGCGTATTCAAATTAAATGTTTATTTCTGTAATCATAATGACTGTTTAACCATTGCAATTGCTATGAATTAATACACATTTTTATATATTTTTTTCAACAGTAGACAATACTAATGAAGTACTATAATATTTTTAGTGAAAAGATTCACCAGAAGATGGTACTGTAATACTGATGTAATGACAGATTTTAAATTAAAAACTAATTTATATGTCGATTGTATATGTTAACTAAAAATTTTGATCAGTTAGCTTCTTTTAAATTGGTAGTCCAATTACACTTTGAATTTAGATGCTTATCAACTAGTTTGTATTATTGAATTATGGTCGTAAATATATTTTGTAGGTATTTGTAAAATTTACGCGATATTTATAAGTGGATGTTTTTTTAAATGTAATTTACTATCATTCATGCACATTATAGATTTTTAGTATTTGTTCTATTTTCTGAATCTTTTCCAAAGCTCAAAATTTATGCATAATTGCAGCATATTTTTGTCTGTATATTATTGCAATTTTTTATAGTAGACTTTTTCTAGTTTCTAAGTTACAATGCAGGTTATTCTTATGTTTATAAGACACATTTTAACTAATTAAAACACATGCACAAGTGATTTTTTGAAATTAATCAGCGAAGTGGCTTATTTCAGACTGTATTTTAATATTTCAGTTTAATGTCTGATAACTTGGATATATTTTTAGTCGTGGTTATTCAAATTCTGTTAAAAGTATCACTTTTTTCAAGTTTAACCAGAAAACGAGAAAGACCTTATACAAGATGGACGGATTTTGTAGAAGCAGCTCTGAAGACATTGGCCATAGCTTCTGATTGGGTGCATTGAAGATAGCTTACTCAGACGGCCTTGACCCAAAGTAGTTTGTTCAGAAAAAAAAGATTTTAATTTAGTTAACGTTCTGCAGAATGTGAAAATTTTTTGCTGATTGTATGGAAATGTGTTTAAATGTTTTGTGTAAGTATAATCAATTTGTGATTTGTATTTTTTACTTTTTTATTTCAGTCACCTCCAAGTGCTCCACCACCTCCTGCATTCGCTCCTCCTGAAGCAGAATTGGTAATTCCAATAGCTCAGGTTATTCTAACTCAACCTACACCAGAAATTGAAACTGCAGATGGAAATGCACCTCAAAGTAAATATTTTTTTTATGTAGTTTGTGTTATTTAAAACAATATTTAATTTTTATGATTTTTTAAAAAACTAAATACTACCTTAAGTTTCTCACTTTTCAACTTGGTAACTTGCAAATGTCAAAAGTTGTGATCGGGGCATATTCTTTGAGAATTATTGTAGGTAATAGATTGCAATAATCCAGTGGTGTAATTCTTAATTTATAGAATCATTAAATTCATTTTTTTAAAGTAATGTTTGTATGCATATATTAAGAAATAAATTTAAAAAAATTTTCTAATGTTTTTATCCTATTTATTACTAAAAATAAATTTAAAGCTTTTTTTTAAATATTATGTAATCTTCTTTTAAAACAGACTGTTAAGCTATGATTTTTGAATCAATATATTGTTTTGTGTTTTTTTAAATCAAATTTGAATCATCATAATTTATTATAAATATTAATTTTTTTATATGTATTAAATAGGTTTTTATAAATGTTACAACTTATACCACATTTAACAGCCTAAAATTTCTAATTTAAGTTTTTTTATTTTATTTTCAAAGTAATAAAAAAAAGTAAAAAATATTAATAGAAATAGAATCAGTATTAAATATTCAAGTTAAAATTTATATCTTTCAATCACCCAATCAGTATTCATTTTTTTAATTTTTTTTTTTAAGGTTTAGCCTGTGATAGAAAGAATCTATCAAGCTATGATCATAAATGTTATTAATTGATTACATGAAATTTATTAATCTAGCTTTTTATACGTGTTATTATCTATGCCAAATCTAACAATCCAAAATTGCTATATTTTAAAATTTTAATAAGCAATTATTAAACGTTTTATTTTAGAAAATGTTGTTTATATCATTATGCCACAATTATTTCTAGCCCAAAATAAATGTCTAAAAATAATTATTTCCTTTTTCAATTGTGGTTTGTTAGTTTTTGCTATTTTGAAATTACAATAAAAACAAGGTTAAATTTAAAATTTGAGTAAATTTAGGTGCATAAAATTATTTTGTTTCTTTAAAAAACATTGGCATGTTGTACCCAGCTCTTATATTTTAAAAAATAGTTTTGCTTTGCTAAGTAAGTAAAGCTGTCCAATTTTATAATACTTTTTATGTCTTAAGTTTATTAGGAAAATAATTTACCCCATTTAAACAAAGTGCTAAGTAAAATAAGTATCTTTACATTTTGTCATTCAAATTGTGTGTTTGATAAATTTTTGAACAAATGGTATTAAATATGTAAAATAATAAGCATATGATTTCTTATTTCTTCTATTTTCTTTTTTAGTTAAGGTAAACATCAAGTAATACTGATTTTTTTTGTCTTTATCATTTTTTTAGTAGCTAAAAAAAATCACATTTTAAAGATTTAAATTTCTTCTCATCTTTGTGTAATTACTATTGATGGATTTTCATAAGCTAACAAATAATATATGTTAGAGATGTATGGGAATCTCTCATTAAGTAATGAAATTTTATGTAATTTATTACAGTTTGGGCTTTTTCAATTCAAATTTTCAGATGTTTGAAAGGAGAAATTTCATTTCCTTTCTTTCTAATGTTAATTTTTTTTTTTATATCCAGTACTTTAATTAATAAAGAAAAAATATTAATAAAATAAATTGTATTAACAAATAAAATTGTATACTTTTTTTCTGAATTTTATTTTTGTGCTGAATTTCCTAAAAGCTTTTTTAAAAATTTTTTTGAAATAAAATTTTTCATTTCAAGTGTTGACAATTTATGTTAAAAAAAAATAGCCTTTTAAACTGCTTATTTAATTTTAAAATAACTTATTTTTATTTTACTTAGTTAAATTTTTTTCCTTCAAATATGCATTTGTTGTAATTTAAATTACATGATTCTAGCTGTTATGCTAAACATGGATGGAGATTTTCATATAGAATTAAATAAAAACCAACAAAGTCAGTATCAGGATCAGTTTTCAGCATCTGACAGTGAATCCAGTGAACAAACTGCCATGGGTAATCTTACAGAAAAGATTTTAGTTTTCAGTCATGCTCACATAGTGCCTGTGGTTTCTCTTCTCAACTAGAATTTAGAACTCTTTTTTATCAAGAATAAAATACTTCATCACCTTCATTAGTAGATTATATTTGAAAGGCTTATGGCATTATAATATTAAGACACATTTTCAAATTGTTCGGGAGAGTTTGATATAAAACACCAAGATTTTAATGTTTGCTATAAGATGTTTTGTTCTGTTATCTAGATGAAATTCAATTAACTTGTAAAGTATCTTCTGGAAACAACGCAAAAGAAAAGTTTGATGTACTGGTTGCACCTTAGAAAAAGTGTGGCTTATCACTTTAATTGCCCCTAGCCTTTCATTTCAATTATAGCATAAATGCAAGCTTTTGTAGGTCCATTGCATTGCTTAATTGCAAATTTTTTATATTTTTTATTTTAAAGTCAATTTATTAAAAAGTCGCTAAAATTTGCAAGTTATACATTATATTTTTTTAAGTTTTAAAAACTTGAAGATAGTTGGCCATTTATGTTGAAAAATATTTAAAAGAATATATATTACTTATACAGAATTTGGGCAAGTATTTTCTATCCTTTATATATATATTTTTTTTAAAAGTTAGATGTTTGTGTGATAGCAAAATTTACACTCTTCTATATAAGGGCAGAATAATTGAAATTAGAAATATACATTTTTTATATAAAATATTGAAAGTAGTGTAATATGCTTTGTAAGTGGCCAATTACTTTTGGACCAAGTTTGAATTCTTGTGAATATTTATTCTAGATACAAAAAGCATGAATTTAAATTGATGCACGTTTACTTTTTTAATAAATAATTATTATATAATTGGTATTTTTGTAGATTTATAAATTCACTAATGTATGCAAATAATAAAGTTGAATGTTTTTCATTTATACAAACAATTATTTATTAATTAATTTACTTTTGTAATTTGCCAGTTTAATTCTTAAAAAATGCTTGTTTCATTTTACTGGATTTTTTCTTGTAGATATAGCTTATACAATTACTTTTAAATTCCATCATTTTTTTCTATGCGAAAAAATAATTTATGCAAGCTAACAATTTATAGTAAAAATAGTTTCTTTTTTGGGTTATAATAAGTTGTATGTTAAAAATAGGTACAAAATAATTATGCCAAAAATGTAGGATTGTCTTTGAATTTCAGCCTCTGAAGAAAATGGAAAATATGTTCCTTTGGTTTCCAGTCCTGATACTCCAGCAAAAACTGTGGTATATTACTTTTTATTATTCTCACAGTTTCTGTGTTAATATATATATATATCAAAGCTTGAATAATTTAGGCTTACTGATGTTTCATATAAATGTTGTGACTAACAGAAATTATTATTTTTTATTGTTGGGAATAAAAATTTGATCATATATATATTCATCTNGAAACCATGAAAACCTGGACGAGCCTATTGTTATAGATGGAGGGTAGTCATAATGTAATGACTCTTCGGTGTATATATATATATATCAAAAAAATTTATATCTGTATGTAAATTATATTTGTTTTAAGTGGGAATAAGCAGTTTAGTTTTCTTTCAAACTAAATTAGAAGTAGTTTTTTTTTGTCTTTATATAAATAAAATATTTGTTTAACAAGCATAATTTTTAGTTGAGTTATATTTATTAAGCTTACATTCTCAAATTTCTTTTCACTAATGTTAGAAAATTCTATTATTACAATAATTATAATGCTGTAGAAAAGTATCTGAACTTTCATTTTAGTTTAAGCAATGCATTGTGACAGTGTATTTTGAAGCACTTCTGTCTAATCCTAAATTAAGGAATGGAAACAATTCATTGAACACATTTCAAGGCATATAAATATTTTCTTAAAAAAAAATTAAGTAATAAACTGTTGATAAGTGTGAGAAATGTATTGTAGCTTATCAACAATAAAGTTACATTTGAAAGCTGTTAAAAATTTAAAGTATGCTGACTTAATATTGTTATACTTTAAAAAAAAAAAAAGGTTTATCGAAATGGAGCAAAAGTGTGGCAAAATAGCTCCGAAACAAATATAGTTGAATTTCAAAACACCATTTATTGAGTATAGTGATATTCTAAAAAAATGAAACAACTCTAAGAATCCATCTTTATTTGTAAATAAACATAGCGGCAAATGTTGATTACAATCTGAAGTTAGGAAATAAGGGAAGTGCAGTAAATTTTTTTCTAATTAGACTTTCTTTTCGAGTATTTGATCGTTATAAACTAATAATGTTTAATGATATGTCATTTTGTCAAGATATGTTATTTTACAGACAAATACTCGAAATTACTCTTATATTAATCAAAAATGAGTATATGCTTTTTCAATTTTGACCATGTCTCTATACTTAATAATGTGTTCTTGGGTTTTCAAATTAAATTATATTTGTTTTGGACCCATCTTGACACATTTTTGCTAAATTTTGGGGAAACCTTTTTTAGAGTATAATAATGTTGAATGCTGTTTTTCAAAAGAAACATTCTTATTGCTGGGATAATAAAGCTGCTGTAATTGCTGCAAAGTACAAGATGTATTCTAAATCTTAGTGATTCAAGGACTGATTTCCAGATCAGTTCCAAATAAATTTGATAAATTTGAGTTTAAAGTCTTTTCTCCCTTGTGAGTAAACTAAATTTCCCCAACCTTAAAGACCCTATTGCTGATATTAATAGCTGGGGTATTTACTGAATTTCATGTCAATGTGATTTTGCATACATTGGACAAAATAAACGTTCCCTTAAGCTTTGACATAAGGAACACAAAAGATAAGTCCAAAATCAGGGCATTTACCTATCTTCCATTACCCTACATAGCTGTAATTCAAACCACAAGTTTAAGTTTTCTTCTGCTAAAGTCATTTAACACTATTCATCATCTACTGATCTTGATTTCTGGCAATTACTCCTAGAAATCAAATTAGTATTTTAATCAAATCATATTTTAAAAAATTCAAGTAATATAGCTATTGATTTTTCTACTATCTCATTTTCCCAATATTTGGAGATTTATTCTAATGTAATGTTTGCACCGTGTTTTTCCTGCCAAGCCCTCTCACATCTGTTCTTTTTCATCTCCCTTTTATTATCTTGTTCAAACTTGTTCCTCTGTCTCTAGTTTAATTTATATATCTAATATAAAACCATGTGTAATTATGTCCATTATACCTTTTACTAGAAATCTCCATTGAGAAATCACTATATTATTTTTAATGAGATAAAAGTGATATAAATCAATTATATTTGTAGCCCGGCAGGAAAAAATGTTATTTCTGCTAAGAATTTTTTTTTGTTGCTTTATCTGCTGTTTTTTGCTGTTTATGTAAAAAATTAACAATATTTATATTTTAATGTAAACAGTGCATCTTGACAATACTTTAGAAACAGGCATTTATATTCAAAATAAAAGAAGATACATGGAAATTGAATTCGCTAACAGAATAAATTTCAAAACATACTAACTGTTTTTTAAAGAAAAAGAAATATGCTATTGAAAATTTGATAGTATGAATATTAATGATCACATACTGAATTACAAAAATATTTTTTTCTTACTTACTACTCAAATTTAATTTAATGCAGCGAAGTCTATCTATTTATTATTTTTTTTACCCTATAATCGTTTTCACTTAACTCTGGGTGCAATCTGTTTACTTTCCCACCTGGAAAATCTGCTTTCCCTCTTGTTATTCAATAGGAATATTCTGTCTGACCTACAAATTTTTGTACAAATCTGTTCTTGTAGCAAATCGGTTACAGCACTTTTCTAATTATAAATTTGGGTTACTCCTTCTATATTTGCATCAGATACATGAATCTTATGTAAAGTAATAGTTTTTTTGGTATTTTCTTATACTGCATTTTATGTATGCAATCGGTTGTGAGATTCTTAAATTTTCTTTCTCAGACTTATTATTGCCAATGAAAGACCATAGGGGTAAAAAGTGATGACCTGTATTTCTTAAGAATTTTACTTTTTTTCTATTTAAAATGACATTTATTTTTAATTGTTGTATTATTAAATTATTTATTATATGTTAGCTACAACGGCAATTGAGCCATTAAAGTTCCAGCTTGCCTGTACTTTATAATTCTACAAGAAGAGTTAGATAGTGCTTGGCACTCTTAATCTGCTAGCGTTGGCTGACCAGAGTCCCATGAAAAACTTAATGCTGCATTTGTAATACTAATATGGTATAAATGGACTTGACTATCATGTTTTGTCAAGAGTTTATTAAATAGAATAGCAACAGTGTGCAGAAAATATGAAGCAACTTTGGTTCCACAGTGACATATAATGAACTAAATCATACATATGATATTATTAAATAGTATTTGAAAGTATACTCCATTGGTAAATATGTTTAAAAAATGTAAATCTGTTTATTTCTAAGCAACAAAAAGATTATCACATTCACTCCAAAGTTCACAATTTGAGAAGGCTGCTTGCAAAAGTTTTACTTTTTAGTTCTTTGAAACATATACTTAAAGATTTAAAAGAATTATGTTTAAAATAAACCTGAAATAATTGTTTTCAATGTTAATTCCATTATTTGTGCTCAAATATAATAGCATTAGTTAATGTATCAGAGTTATTAAATAAATAAATTAAGGTTTCTCAGACTTTTGCTTACATTATGTTAAAGCTCACGATTATTTTGTAGGTAGCATATTACTAATTCGTACCTTTTTTTAAAAATATTTACAGCCGGAAAATGCAGAGGAAGCTAAAGAAGCAGTAGCAGAAGAGGGTACATCAACACCATCACAAGGCACAGACGAATGTCCGACAGTAGTTGTTACAGCCATCACTGGAGGAGACACGCCCGTTTCAGATGATGAGGATATGGAATTGAAAGAGAAAGAGGAAGAAGGAAACGCAAAAGAAACTACCCCCAAAGAAAACCCCGAAGAAGTGCCCGATAAATTCGAGTGTACTTTTCCGGATGATGACGTATTTTCAAATCCTCCTGTGCCAAATGATGCGCAAAATCAAAAAGATGCTAAAAAAGAAGACCAATCGTGTGTAGATGTAGAACAGATTAAGATGGATATAAATGGTTCTGACAGTGCCAAGAGTGCTTTTGACGATGCTGGCCAATCATCTGAAACTACTGGATAATTTTGACTTAAAATATTTAGTATCAGTAATCATAAAGGACACTCATAGTATAATGGAATGAAAGTGGCAAACTTATGTGTTCTAGGAATGGCTACTGTACAAGCAAAAGTGGTGTTTTGTTTTCAAATATTTGTCATTACCATTATTTGTTAAAGTTTACGATATTGTTCAGAAATTTTGATTAAATTAAGATATTGTTGAGATTGTCCTTTGATGTTATTAAATACATTCAATAAAATGTATCATTTTCAAGCAGATTAGATGTTAATTATGTATGTGTTTCTGAAAAATCTGATTAGTATGACCATTTTATCCAAATTTAAAGCCACTTTTTAATAACAATCCTTTTGCTCTTTTCATAAAACTGTTTTGTATTCTCAAGTTTTTTAAAATTAATATATTTATCTTTTGAGTCATATAAAATTTTTTTCCTCAATTGTAAAATTTTTTAATGATATATACTACTACAGTTTTGCAATTGTGTGTAATACCCATATTTTCCCCCACTTGTGTACATATAAAGTTTTCTTACTAACTAATAATTATACAAATAGTTTACATTTCTATTGAGTCTAAATCAGTCTTTTTCCCCTCCGTGCTGCTCTGTTTCATTGCCGTCATTTTTTTCTTCACATTTTTATAAAACTCATTTATACTGGGTGAAACTGTGTTTAAGTGCAATTAATATTAATTAGTACATATCTTAATAAATCATTCTTATATGAATAAGTTGCTGGATAAATTTAGTATTTGTTAGTTTTTTTTTTTTTTAAATTAAAAAATAGTATGTACTTGTGACCATGCTCTGAAAGGCCAAATTATTAGAGACAAGACAACCTTTGCTGTTAGGCGTATTTATTTTTGCAAATTTGTGAACTGAAAAAGCCTATATGTTAGATTTAGTAAGATTTGTTAAGCCTGTATGCCATCAGAATTTACTGTTTATGAAAAAGAACCAAACATAAACGAATTGTGATTAATCTCAGATTACAGTAAATTCATGATAATGTGAATATGGTAGGACTGGTGAAAAAATTCAATCTATCAAAATTTCAACTTACTGTTTTGATTCATGACTTTGAAATATCTCATAGTTATTTTAATTAATATGCAATTATTAGAGAATTGAGAATAATTAATATATTAAAGAGAGTTGTAAAAACTTTCTTGAAAGTTTTGCAGATCTTTCTCCTATAAATTGGCTAATTAGTGTAAATTTTCAAGCATTTTTAAAAGATCTTGCATTTTTTTAAATGTGTGGTGTGAACTTTTTACTATTTAATTGTATTTATAAATATTGAATTTTATTTTAAAATGTATAATGCCTTAGTGCCATTTGAAATATTTTGCTGAAAAGGAGGACCAGAATTTTTTTCAAAGTATATATATAGTGAAAAACTAGTTTTCCCTCTTTTCAAAAATGACTCTTTTTTTAATTTTTTTATATTTTTAATTTTCTTCTAAAATGTTATTTGTTTTTCAAATTCCCTAATGATTACTAAGAATTATATTGTAATGTTATAGTTACAAGAATAAAATATTGGTAACGAGAACATTTCTTGCACTTGCAAGGTTAATATTATTAGAACTTATATAGTTGAAAGTATATTCCAAAATGTTTGCACAAAAGCATTGTGTTATAGGGGTACTTGATGTTATGAGAATTATTGCGACTGCAAACTGTGTGTTAGAAAAATAGCAAGGTGCAATTAAATATGCTTTCTATATGGAAAAGAAATGATGCAAACAAAATAATATCTTTTGTGTTTCTGCAAATATATATAACATGGCAGACATAATATGTTGTGATATTTGCTTCCAGATGTAGATTTTAATTTTATAATGTGTATACAAGTAGTTCATTGTGGTTTATGTATATAAATTCTTTAGTGCAATAAAACTGAATTTGATCTCATTTCAGTTATCTTATTTACCATTACATATATTTTTACATGAGACTAATCCCTTTACAAAAGACTTCTTATCTAATGCATATAAAAAGATGCAAATTTTTTATACAATATATATATGTTTATTCAGAGTATCTCTGATTTTATAAGGTCTAGTGCATTGAATATTCATAGCATCTTAAAATAAAGATTACAACTGTAAGATTATATGTAATTGATATTATCCGATTTTTAATGTTTAACTTACATAGCCAGCCTTGTTATTTTTATCTATATCACTATTTGTTTATTAGTATTAACAAGTTTAATAAAAAATGCATATTAAAATACTTAAAATTAGTACTGACTTCTTAATAAACAAAATAATTTTAACAAACTAAAATACAATAAGGTTCAGACTACTTTTTTAGTTATATTAAATTTTAACAAATAAGGAAGAGTATTAAATATCTTTTAACATATAGAAAAGGATTATAAATTATGGGGATAAATATTTATCATTTTTCCTTTTCATGATTAATTTTCTTTTTCTCTCATTTTTTTTGTCTTTCTGAAAATTTTTGTCAAATAGTCTAGAATTCTTGCTCTTTGAAAAGTAAAACTTGATTATAAGTAAGTGGGTACATTTCACCTAACAGAAAGGCTTGAAGGGAATTTGGTTTTGTCTACCATTTTAACTTCTACGAATAGAAGTTTCAAGATGTTTTTGATTGGGCAGAATTTGAGTTGAAATCTTGTTACATTATACCCTTTAGTTAGAATATTGTTTGGAAACAAAAGGTTCAGCCCTGGTTCAAAAGTTTTAGTATAGCTGTATGTGCCGAGCACTTAAAAATCTTTTTTTGAGTAAAATATTTTAATCAAAAGCTTTTCTTACTTATGATAGCTAAAGGAAGCAAGATTTCAGCATTACCATAGGACTGTGAAAAAATACTTTAAAAATTTGTTTTGTTTAAATAGTGTATATTCGCTGTAATTTTCTTAGTACGAGTTATCAATAAAATAGATCAAAATACTATTCGGATTGTATTGCAGCAATAATTTGCTAACATTGCACAATTTGGAAGAAAATTAGTTTTTAACATCAGGTAACAATTAAGTAAATGTTACTTAAATTCGATGAAAAAAATGGAAATGCCATTAAACAGTTTATGATATTTATTTTCCAAAATTGCCCAATGAAATTTTTTTTTTTACCTTAATTAAGTTAAGCATGCATAATTCTGTTGTATAATGGGAAATACTTCGAAATTCAATTGAAATATTTGCGACTGCCTCAAGGGGTTTACCTTCTGCAGGTAAACACGGGTGCCACAAACCCGAGGTGCCCTAGTGATCTTTCTTGGTATTTTCTTTAATTATCTGAATTAATTTATTTTACTGCTTGATCAGTTTACTTATGTAATGAGTTTGTAGCATCATAGCTTGCATTTCATTTAACTAGTATAAATAACCAAGTATTTACTCTTTGTCAGTCTTAAATTTGACAACCATCATGAGAAACCTTATTGAAATTGCCTTGCAAAACCAATTATTGAAGAGCTCTGGGAGTAAAAAGTATATGCCCACATTTTTCTAGTTTAGTGACATATTTTTCTGACATATCCTGCAGAGATGTGCGGCTTCATATGAAAGTTAAACACCGATGAAAGCTTTTACTACTTGAGAACAGATTAACCCATCAAACCTTTCATAAAAACTGTAGGAAAAGCATAATATTTTTAAAACATGATCAATACCAAGTAATGAAACAAATTTTCCTATAAATACGACAACCGTCCAATACACTACTAAAAGGTACAAAGGTTGACATACCTTACAAAAAAGATTTTTTATGAATGGAAACTGAAAAACAATCTTTACATAGTCCTCAATAGCAAATTGTAATAGGCTTTCTTTTACAAGATTTTAATTGCCATCCCTTTTGACGACATTCTTAATTAACTAATGCTCAGAATTCAGAAGACTAAGTCTTTTTTAATTTTACTGCTGTACACCTATTTGTCTAATGTATCTTGAAATCGCCTCATCAAGGTAACTTATTGTTACTGACAAGGGCACCGGCAGCGGGGTGCAAGAAGGTGCACTTGCCCCCTAGCTTTTTTTAAACAAAGAAATACAGAAAACAAATTTTGTTAAAATATTTTTATTTAAAAACAAATAATTAAGTAATTATTGATATTTAACAATTAAATTGTTTAATCAAAGAAGAATTGTAATCGACTTGTTTGCTGTCCAAATTTGTTTATAATTTTGTTAATGGATTCTGAATCATCTTTGATTCTTTTCTTATGCACACTGAGCATGCGCAAACTTGGCAGATATCTAAGCTATAGTTTTAAATTTCATTTAATAAAATATAAATAATATTACATTTTCTATTAGTTATTTAGTTTAATAAAGGTGTATAACACAAATTGACTTCTCACAACTGTAAAACTTCATCAACACAATAAATACCAATGTTAAGCGTGCACAAACACGCTAGTATACGAAACTACTGCTTGTAGTTATTTGTGTTTCGAAGTCAGTAGCTATGCCAGCGCCATCAATACAGTTTCTTGTGACAAAATTTGCAAGTACAAAAAATTCGTACTTTTTTTTTAAATATCTTGTCAACAATGAAGAAATGTATCTTGAAAAAAATTGACAGATGAAAGTATATGTAATAACAAAACAAAATGTAATAACAGAATATTAAAAGTTTTTTTTTTTTTGGGGGGGGGNTCAATATTATTTTGTAAAACTCATTTAGAGGGTTGAACCCCCTTTTATATTATTCTGCCGGCGCCCTTGATTACTGACCTTCGAAATGCCAATCATTTCTGCCAAAATGGTGCAAAATTTTTTGGCTGACTGATAGATTTTCTAAAAATATTCCAAATTGTTGCAGTGCAACATTTAGTTTTTCAAAAATTGGATGAATTTTGCAATAATTATCTTCTTTTGCCGAATAGTCATTGTACGTACCTTTCTACTCTTTTTTTTTTTCTTCCTTTTTTTCTCCTTTTTTCCTCCTTTTTTTTATCTTTTACTCTTTTCACCTTTTTTTTCTTTTCAACTGTCCTAAAAATGGGACAGCAGTCCTAAGTATGTTAAACGCTCTCATTGAACTGAATAATTTATCGTAGTAAAGTGAAAATTATTTTGAAGTTTGTGATGCTTTTATACAAGTATTTGATCCAAATAATTGAAAACAACATTAATTAAAAATAATTGCAAACTTGGAAAAAAAAAATTGTTTTTTGTAAATTTTTCTGCAAATATTTTAAAAGAAAATATACAGTTACAATCCATTTACATATTCTATAAACCGATGACAAATTTGAGTTTGAAAAAAATATCAAGGATCGTAAGCAATTTCTATAATGATTTCTAAAAATTGCACTATATATACAGTCGGGCCTCTATTTAACGAAGTCGCTAAATCCCAATAAGTTCGTTATATGGAAAATTCGTTAAAGAGAAAATTACGTTTTGAAATACTTAACCAATAGAAAACAGGTTTTAAATTCGTAAACACTAGACATAATTAAAATAGCAATTGATACACCTTTATCGTGTAAATCTTAACTAATAAAAGAAATCTCTATGGGAAGCAAGAATAGAGCAAAACATTATCCAGTGTTACACTATCATGCTACATATTCAACTAAAAAAAAATCTAAATTTGTGCATAAAATTATAGCTGCATTTATTATAAAAGTAATTTTAAACATACATTACCGTATGCGTTCTTAAGTTTAATTGCTACTGGTAAATCCGTTTGTCTGAGGTTTTCATTTGAAATGCAAATAAAAATTAAAAGGAATTTTACTACTTTCTCAAAAATATAAATGGCTGCGAAAATCGATTCCAAGGTCCTTTCCCTTATAAAACTTTAACGTTAGGAATGTTCTGAAATATTTTGGGAAATAAGGAAAGTGGATCTCAAAAAGAAAAGTTCGTTAAATAGAAAATTCACTTCGCTATTTGGAAGTTATTTTACGAAGAAATTTCCAAAATGTTCTTGGTTCCTTTATAAAAAATCGCAGAATAGAGAAATTCGCAAAATGGAAGTTCGTTAAATAGAAGTCCGACTGTATTTTTTTCCCCCCCTTTAAATTTGATGTGGACCAATTTTTTTTAAAAAAAAGATCGAGATCAAAGGTTGGTAAAAATTAATATTTGCCTTATAAACTCAGATAAAATAAATTTTACAGTTCACGTCATATTAATATTTAGTTGAATGAATAAAAAATACGCTCAAAAACTAACAAAACAATAAATGAAAAGCAAGAAATTTGGTTACGATAACTGATTTATTGTGTAACAAGTAAGCAGAACTTAATTATTTTTCAGAAGATTTTTTTTGAAGTGATATAATCAATCATCTTTCAAATAGATAAAAATGGGAACAATGTATTGGATGAGGAGACTAATCATGCTTTGCAGCTCATTTAATACACGTCTCATTTGTTAGTTTTGATAAAAAAGAGTGGGGGAAAAAAACACATTTAAGGAGTTTCAGTATTGATTATTTCTAAGTTACTAGAGTAAAAAAAAATTAGTTTTAAAGCTTATGAAGATTTAAGAAGTTATATTCATAATTTTTTTTTTATCTAAATCTTAAATGTTGTTTCCATTAAACATATTTTTTATGTATCCTTACTCAGCCAAACTTATGAGTTTTAAGATTAATTATTAGTAATGCAAAACATCTGTTAAATATCTCTTTGAACGAGTTAGTTTACTTTTTAAACTAAATCAAAGATTTAAGTAATGGACTTAATTTGTTTTAAGATTTTTTTTAAACGAGTATTTCTGTGACGTAAGATTTTTTTTTTAACCGTTAACTGCATTTGTTTTCTATAGCCTTGTTTCTCCGTGCCTTGTTAATGTTGCGGTTTTGATATTCTTAATACGTAATGTTAAAGCTAGGTACAGTAAACCGATTTATTCGACTCTGGTGTTATTAAATGCTTCTTTAATTTCATCTGATAGTTTCTTTTTTTTTTAAATTTTATTTGTTTTTGATAATGAGCTGTATTTAAATCTTGATTGCCTAGTTCTGAAATGCGTGGAGACGTGCGAAAAAAGAATTTATATTTTCTATTAACGTGTCCTTGTTGGGCTAACGGAACAGGTTGTGTATTCCCTTGTTGGGAAGCGAACGTGAACTGCGCAGATAAAATAACAGAAAGGAGCGCTGTGATGGCCTGAATATAGTCAGTAGGGATGGGGTTTAAGTTACAAGTACAGAATAGTGGCTTTCTAAAAATAAAAAAAAATATTTTTAAGTGTATTATAGGGTTCAAAAGTTACTCCTTAATACTTGGTATTTTGCTATGCACACGGGGTACGTATCGTAATTGTTATTCCCGTGCAAAGGTTGGCGTCACAAAGGAGTGTGATAAATTTTTTCTGTATTAACACTATCATATTTACAATATTTAGGAAACTTTTAAGTCTTTCTGTATCTTTATATTTAGGTGCTTCAGTCTTTCTGTATCTTTATATTTAGGGCTAATATTTAGATATACAGACCTAAATATTTGGAAGTCTTAAAATATGTTTCCTTGCGAATAGAATATAGAACCGTAGTCTAATTTTGTTCTTACAAATGATTAGCCAAATTTTTATTTTCTGACGTAAGAAAGTTAACTGTTAATCGAGCTTAGAGCCAAAGCGTAAATATTTTCTTTCTGAATCCCAGTTCTTTGCTCAGAGTGTAAACAAAAATCGGTTCTGAATCGCGCAAAGAGGTTTTCCCTTCCTCATAAATGCATAGAGCAAAGCTCATTACGTCCTTTTTCCTTGCTTCGGAGATCGCCTAACTTATGAGGCAAACATAAACATCAAACCAAAACAGTTCGGAGGCTCCCTCGTTGCGCATTGTCTGCTCTTAAAGAATTTGTGTAGATCATATTTTTAGAATGTTTAGTTCCTAATTGCAATTTCTTCGTACAATGTGCGAAAAGTTAGTTTAGAGTCCAAGATAAAACCCGAAATTTTTTTTATTACTTGGCACTGGAATAAGGAAATGATTAATGAAGTTTTATTTATTGAAGAAAAGAAACCGCTTTCGTATGCTCATTGTAAAATCTTACTCGTAACCTGTTGGAATTGTCTTTTAATTGTATTATTATAGGCTGTAGCATATTAGAACGACAGGTAAAACGAAAATTATCTAAGTTTTCAATATTATTTTGTAAAACTCATAAAATGTTGTCAAATTTGATGAGAAACAGAGTTTTATTTCGTTAAAAGGTTTTTAATGAAATAAACGTGTTACCGATAATGTCATACTCATGTAAATGTTTTAAAATAACAATTTCTTTTAAAATATAAAATTTGTATTTTTAAGGCATGGACGTCTTTTAAATAATAGCTTCACCATGGCTTTTTTTAATAAAGATACTTTACCTAAAGGGTATTAGTCCTTTTATAGAATGCCTAGATATTGATATATGTATGTAAAATATATAATCATTCTCGTTTTTCATACTTTGCACTAAAACATTTGACATTTTTCAGAATGCTAGCGTTTTATCATTTAATTACATTATATGCATTGATATTGCTTACATTCTTTCGGAGCTTGCTGTCAAAGAAATAATAATTTCACACATGTCTTATTATATATAACTGTAATTGTTGTGTTAGAAGTTCAAAGGAAACGATGTTAACATTCAAAAGTAGTTTATAATAAGTCAGACGAATATTTAGTTCGATGATTGCTTTAATATATAAATTCGGTATTAATGATGAAAGAGGAATTCATCTCCTTTTATGATACGGAATGAATTACTAGTTACTGACAGCCTTTAACACGTGCTGAGAATAATTCTTCCTGATTTTAATCCTTTTTGTCAACAGTGAATTAAAGTAAGGAAAACTAGAAGAATGGAGGGGTGGCTTTGCGTGCAAGAATTCCAATTACTCCACCTGCCGGTAGAGCTCGTGACTTCTGCCACTTGATACGAGGATGGAATAAGAGATGAGTTGTTACTTGTCTGCTAAGAGCCTTCATCTTTTTCATCTGTCTTTTTGACCTCTCGAACGCGCAGGTGAAGTACTTTCATAGGTTGCCGGACTGTAAAGAGTCAAAATGTTCTTCTTTTTTCTTTCTTTTGTTTAAGTTTGTTACAATTCGTGAATAAAGAGGAGTTTATCACGTTGTCCTTTTGGCACTCATTCCGGTAATCCCTTTTACAGTTCTGTTTGCTGAATTTTATTTCATTTGCGGATCTTGAGAATAGTTAGTAGTAAGCGTAAAGGTGCTCGTATTTTGCAATTCTTCCGGCATGATATTCTTTGTCGAAAATACCTTTCTCATAATCAAAAACGTGCAAGATTCTCGTAATGAAAACATTTAACTTTAAAGTCCATCTATTTGAAAACAAAGGTTAGAACAGAAGTTCATTAATTCTTAAATGAAGAATTTAGTGGATGAAGTTGATATGGTTTTAGGCGCAAGTCTTGAGAATGTTGACCTTACCCAACCTTTTCTCTGCCTTATCTCCAAAACATTTAATATGTTTCAAAAATTAAATTAAAATGTGCATACATTTTCTTTAATGTTTGTTGTAACGACTTTCGTCTTATTTTTATTTGAAAAATTAATTATCTTTCAATTATTATTGCCTAATAAAAATTTTGAAATTAATAAAATTATTCCAGACAAACCACAACATTGTTATTATTCAAATTAATTTTATTTTTTTAACATTAGACTTTGTTGTCGTATGTCTACTCTCAATCACAGAAGCACAGAACCATACTTATCTTATAGTGAAGCCTATCGACTTAAGTGAACAATTACAAGATAAGTAAAGAACCATACTTATCTTATTACTACTGTTCACTTAAATCGATAGGCTTTGAAAGCATAGATAATTAAAAATAATAAAGAGAAAATTGTGTTTTGTTTTTCCATCTTAATAAAGAATATTTTTTTCCTTCATTATCCCGCGTATTGTGTTCCAACAAAAATTAATTTTGACCAATATGTCTAGTATGCATAATCTTAATATTACCACAAAAAGTTAAATTGGAATACACTTATCTGGTCCTCAAATGAAATAAATGAGAGGAAAATTCAGAATTATGACTTTAGGCAAGTTAAAATTAGTTGCATGCATAATCTTATGCATACAACAATCTAGTATGCATAATTTTAATATGACCACAAAAAGTTAAATAGGAATACACTCATCTGGTCCTCAAATGAAATAAATGAGAAGGAAATTCAGAATTATGATAATAGGCAAGTTAAAAGTAGTTGGAATTTCTGGGTGGAAGAAACGGGATCTATTGTTGACTTTGAATGGTGACCACATGAAAGTAATATTTTAAGTAAGTTGGGATAATTTGGTGACGACGTTATGCAATAGGTGGAAATTAATACGAAAAATATATAACTATGTATTTAATCATTAAAACCCGTTTTTTAAACATATCATAAAATCAATGGTAAATTAAAGGATTAGCAATCTTCATTTTGTTTACTTACATGAAGAAAAAAAAGGTCGAGAAATGGTTGAGATCCTTCATATCTCTTTCTTGATATTTGCGTGAATTACTCCAAACCAGGTGTTAATAAGGCAAAGTTACAATTAGAATAATACATGGACCGATATGTCATTTTCATTAACAACTACTCAAGTATTACATACATCTTTTATTCATTTATCCTTTATAGCACAGATAGGCATGAATTATTTTAGACACATTGAAATGAGTTCAGAGTAGTGAAGGCTTATTGTAAATAGCCTCATTAAGCATTTATTGTAATAAGTCTAAGCAAATTCAGTCTGAATAATACTTCTTCGCAGATTTTCTAAAAGCATAAAGGCGAAATTGCAATGCGTCTAAAAATATTTACTGTCAGAAAATACAGCGGGCTTCTGGAATTAGCCTGGCATATTGTAAAATACCAGATATTTCAATTAGTCTTGGACTACTTAAATTTGTAGTTTAGATTTATTGTTAGTAGGTTTATTGGTTTTTGATCAATCTACCGGAAGAACGATTGATCTATGTAGAGATTACTTCGATGTGTGTGTGTAATTGAGCTTTTAAAGAACCATTATTGGAACGAAGCTTTTCCACCCCCTATGAAATTTTCAACGCGCGTTTTCATGCAACCCAAATTTTACCTAATGGGATCGTATCTTGATTTGGTCTTCAATTGTTTTCTTACTGTGAATTGGCTATATCTAAAGTTGTATTTTCACTGTATAGATCAAAACAATTTAATTCTAGGCATAATTCCATTTGGTAATATTATTTGAATTCACTAATAAATCGTGTAGAATTTATTTTAGTTTGAAACTCTATTTTTTAAATAGTAAGCATGAAATACTCGATTGCAATCAAAAACATATTATTCTACCTTCCTGTTGATTGAATATCTACTTGCACATAAATGTTGCAATCATAAATTCTCAATTGCAATCAAAAACATACTATTCAATCTGCCTGCTGATAGAATAGGTACTTGCACATAAATGTTGCAATCATAAATTCTCAATTGCAATCAAAAACACACTATTCTATCTGCCTGCTGATTGAATATCTACTTGCACATAAATGTTGCAATCATAAATTCTCAATTGCAATCAAAAACATACTATTCTATCGGCCTGCTGATTAAGTAGGTACTTGCACATGAAAAAAAAAGAACCACAACAAATGGATTGGTTCGAAACTTAACAGATATTATTTATCTGCTTTTAATTTTCGTAGTTTATCACTATTAGCTTATAGAGATAGATTATATCTCACATATAGAGATATCAGATGTAGGTATTGAGAGCGTTTGGGTTGCAGAAAAATTATTCTATTGATTTTGATGTTTTAGAAATTTGTAGAGAGTTGACGTGGCTATGCTTGAAACCAACAAAAATCGAAAATTTTCCCAAATTTCGATTTTTTTAAGTACGCTTATTTTGTACTTTCTTTTCTCTTTTTGGTTCTAACCATAGCTACACTCATACATAATCGTTAATTTTTGGTCTCTCCCGTTTCAGAGGATACTCTAAGAAGATCGAGTTCAACCGTCCATCAATGCACGGTTGATAGCCATCTTCCCCATCATTTTTACACGTAAATTTTTAATAATTTATGGCAAGTAAAACTTTTAATTGTATCTGAAAGATGATGAAATTAAACCAAGAAATCATTGTTTAAACTTATCCTTTCATTTCATTGAACAAAAATTAGGCTTAAATTGGACCTCTATACTAGTAAACCACCTTAATTTAATTAATATGCATTTGTTTATAAAAGTTGCTAAATTAATAGTTTGATTCGAAACTTACTAGAAATAAAATTTTAATATCTCGTCTTTGTTTTCCAATAAGGCTTTCATATATTCATTAGTATTCTATGTAAGTAACAGAAAAGTAGTACTAGTTAATATAACGCGTACCTATCTTTTTAAATAATGGAAGAATAAGTAGATTATTAATGATTACAAAGAAGTGGAGTTTATTAAGATAACTTTGTCTTCAAATTAATTAGTATTTTGATGTTAAAAAGAGGTATAAAAAATTGGCGTTTTCACAAAGACTAAAATAGCTAAAGAAAAGTTTGGTATTAAATTAATTAATAAGTTTTTTTTTTTCGTTCTGCAAATAATTTCATGGGAGACATCTTTCTTTGCTAAACAAAAGTAATTAATTTCATTAACAAGAAATATCTTCAAAATGAAACTAATTTCCGGAGGTGATCTAAAAGTAATCATTCAAGAAAAATATATTGTCGCAATTAATTAGGGTAATCAAACTGCGAATTATTTTCCCTCCTTTTTTTTTATTTGTTGGTGAATTACTTTTTTTGCTGTTGTTCGGGTCATGTTAGGATATCAAAATAAGGTAATAATGTATCTTATAGGATGCTTAGTTTTAATTAAAGAAATAGTATTTCCTACTGCTGGGTCTTTAAATTGTTATTAAAAAAATTATTGTGAATTCCAATATCGTTTAAAAATTAAATTTTAAATTAGGTTTTAACTTTTTAATTTTTTTTATTAATTATTATAATGCATTCATTGCTGTATTACAAGTAATAGTTGTGAAAAAAAGAATGAAATATAAAAGTAATTTAAGCTTGTATATTAAAGCCTAAATTATTTATCAGTACATCGTAAAACATTTTGGTGTATTGTTGCCACCATTTTTGATGCTGAGGTTAACTAAATGCATTTTTAAGTACAGAACTGCAGTTACCGTGCAGAAAAAAATTATAGAAAATTTACAAATTAACAATTGTTTTAAGGAATTAATGTGAATATATTACTAAAAATGTGTCTATTTTTTTAAACGAATTGTTTTCGCAATGAAGTCATTAATTTATTATATGACAGCATGAAAATATGCTGTCAGTAAATAAACAAACATAAAATGAATAAGTGAATGAATAGGACTATAGCAATGAGAAAGTAAATAACTGTGTCAATCTATGCACCAAAATTTCTTTAATGTAAGGATTCAATGTGATTGGTAAAACTTTATTAACTATAAAAGTTAATTATTTATTTATTATTATTTTTTTGGAAGGGAAAATTTTTATACGAATATTGAATTCTAAATGAAATAAATAAGGAAAAACTAGCATTTTTTAGCAATTGAAATAGTATTAGCGTTATTGATGAGTATTTTTCGTAGTATCCTCATTTGAACTAGTATAAATTAAACGAGTAGATAATAATTCGGTAACAGTAATAAAATAATTAAGAAAGAAGTTATTTCATGTTACATTTTACCTTCACCCATTTTATATCTTATTTTGCTAACGTGAACTATCACAATAATTTACAATTTGGCTCTTACAAAATTTTTTTACAATTTAATCAGCAGCAAATACTGTTTTATTTTTCAATTTGCACCAATCTATTATTTTTTTTCTGTATACTAGCTTTTATTATTTATGAAAGATTTGAAAGATACAATTGTATTTATTCATTATTGATTATTTTCTATTCATTACTGTTTATTAATTATTAATTATTTATCATTAGCTAGTCATAGGAAGAAACTTATAAAGTTGTGCCTAGAATGTTTCAACTGGTCAGATATTTTGATTTGTTTCAATTCACTAATTATATTAATGTTCGGCATTTTATGTTAACCATTTGCACGGTGTCCATTTGACTGTTGCGATAAAAATTTGAAATTAACAGAACAGCTAATTATTTGTCATTTATTTATCTTTGCTTTTACATTTCAATTTTTCTAATTTCTTTTTCTTATTTGATTTTCCATTATGGGGCCACGGGGCACTTGTCAGTTTTTGGTTTCACCACTGACAACAGAAAGTATTAGCAGGCCTGCTAATACACATATCTTAAAATTTGTATAATTTTTGTTTTCTGCTAGAATTGTTTTTCGGACTTTATTAAATTAAAACAAAACAAATTTGGATTTAGCCGCTTTAAGCGCTTTTCTATTTTGATTTATTATTTTAAATGCTAATTACTTACTTTGTCTTTTCCTGAATTTGTAAATTAGTTACATTCTTTGATCAGATAATATAAATTTGATAGAAAATTTGAAATTAATATTTATAATTATTAGGTAAAAATTATTGCTCTTCTGGTAAAGGTATAAGAGCATAAGTTACAAAATTGAAAAAGTCTGATTTAAAATCGGCAGTTTTCGAAAAAAAAATATTAAAGAAAATGTTTATATATATAACAAAAAAGATCTATATTTAAGGAAATTACTTATATTTAAGATCTGATTGTTAAAGAAAAAAGATATTCTCGTTTGAATTATATAATTTAAATTTTGTTTTTAAATACCACGAGAATCAGACAATTTTTTTCTAAATGTAACATTAACTACTATTTTTAGTTTGTACGAAAACTTTGTACCAACTGAATATTAATAATGAAAATTTAATTTCAAACTTGAAGTAGTTTTTTTTTTCGTAAATTTCATTAATTTTTTTTATTCTTCCTTTCATTAATTTAAACACAATTAATCTTTCAGACGTATTTACTTTTGTTTGCTTGAAATTCTAATTCGTATTCTTACTGTCTGAATAATGTATATTTCATCCAACATTTTGATTGCAAACTAGATTTTTCAGAATAAATTATAGTACTTGTGTCAATTAATTTTGTTGCGTGGTCTATTTGCTCATCTTTTGGCAGTAATATATTATTTGTTACTCAAAGTATTGGATGCAGAAAATTAAAAATTGCAAATCAGTGATTAATTTTCTATTGAAGATAAATTCGAATCTTTATTAGTTCCTAGAATAGAACTTTCTTTTGAATCGTTTGGTTCTAAAAATGATTTGAGTGTAATAAGTTTTCTGTTTGCTTACTTATCTTGATATAATGATACATTGAAATGCAAACTCCCATAAGTAATCTAACCTGCAAAAATAGCGTGCTTCAATATATTTCTTTGAGAAAAAACTGCATTATTTGTTGCTTTTTCTCAAAAAAGAATTACAAAATTATGTTTGATTATGTCTATACAATTTATAATATTATTCATGCTAATGAAAATATTCATTCTAAATAAAATCTACATCTTTGAAAAAGAAAATATTTAATTTATATTTTTCACGAACAATTCAATTATTTTCAATAAAAGGTTGAATTTAATCACAAGAAAAATATGCTAAAAAAATTTCTGTTTAAAATTTATTTACTGAATATTAAAATAATTAGCTAAAATGATAATTATTTTTATGCCTAAAGACTTCATTGGGTAAAAAAAAAACAGAAAAAAGTTTTCTGATTTGCGTAATTAGAATTAGTGTTATGGAAAACGCTGAAGGTGAAAATAGCATTAAAGGGTTCAAACGTTGGATTCCCCCGATATTTTGAGGTTCAAAAATCCAAAAAAAAAAAAAAAAAAAAANAAAAAAAAAAAAAAAAAAAAAAAAAAAAAAAAAAAGGTTTAAAAGAAAATTGAAAAAAAAAAAAAAAGTCAACTCTCTGTCTATCCTACGAATCATAAATCTTTTAGAACGTGAATAACCGATCATTGTATCAAATTTGGCTCTTTAAAAGCTCTAAAATAAAATATGCTTAGGGGGCCAAAAATAATAATTAAAAAAAAATTATGGACTCACAGGATATTTTTATTTCTATGTGATAAAGTTGTTTTGATGTATGACAGTTTATTATTATCTGAAATAAAATTGAGATTTTAAATTTAATACATTGTTAAAATGTGTTTCATTTTTGAAACAGCTAGTTCCACATTTGATTTCTTTTGAATTAAGTTTACGGATCTAGTTTTGCAAACTGATTTTTCGATACGTGAACTGTGGCAAATTTGCGATAGCTTTGACTGTTGATTTTTATAGCCCTGACAGGTTTTTAAGCAAAACAGGAATGATGGAAGAATGTCGTGATATTTTTGGAAAAAAAAAAAAAAAAAGATATTCTCTGGGAGAGTAATTATTTTTGACTAATTTAAAATGTGAACAACATTAATTAATTTTGTTAAGTATTTCAATTTTGCAAATCTAAGTGGATGAAGGCACCAAGGGAGAATTTTTGAGTGGAAGAAGGTTCCAATTGCATTTAATATCAAACAGTCAAAGAAGTAGAATTAGAAATGTTCTTTTTTTGACAGCAAACTAAAACACCTAGAATGCAGACTACGGCGAGAATTGTTTAAATGAAAGTTACAGTTTTTTTCCAAAGAAGGTTTTGTACAAAGAATAAAGTCAAGGCATAATCTTTTTTTCTTTTGCCAACTTTAAAGCGAAACTATTCAAATGCTCTTAAATATCACTTAGAATCATTTATTTAACTCGTCAATTATATATATTTGTTCTGTATCAATTGTATCTATGTGTCTTGCACCAATTGTATCTACATGTTTTTATATCAATTGTATCTACGTGTTTTTTATCAATTGTATCAACATGTTTTCGTATCAATTGTATCAACATGTTTTCGTATCAATTGTATCAAGACGTTTTGTGTCAATCGCATAAATTAAATTGCATCTGTTTTGTATCAATTGTATCTATCTTGTTATCATTTAGGGTTTAATATTTTTTCTTTTGTAGTTGTATAGTGTTTAATTTATAATAGTAAAATCAAATCTATTTATATCAAATTTAATTAATTTTGTAATGGACAGAATTTCATTCAAAAGTTCCCACTAGAAACAGCTCGTTTCACTATTTATAACTTTTAACTTAAAATTCGTGAGTGAATTTGTAAATGTATGAGAGCGAAATGAAAAGCGAATTTTACGATTTCCATTTGTAAGAACGAGACTCGAGTAATTTAAATAGGTTTTCATAATGTTTGATTTAGCCACGCAAAACGTCGATTACCGCTCAACAAACCACAACCATGTTATAAACATGGTAATCAGATTAAGAAGGGTGCAATGAATAATGCATTTTTTTTTCTCTTCGGGACATTTAACATTGTAAATAATCCACACGAATATTGCAAAAATAAATAAATAAACGAATGGTACGAAGACAAGAAATACAAATGAGAATGCTTTCCACGGAATATTTTGTAGTGATTTTGTGCATTCAAATTTATGCATTTCTGCTAAATGAATATTGAATATTTCTGAATATGTAAAGAAAAAAAAAATTGCAAAATTGTCGTATACTACGGAAATAATACGTTGTCAGAAATTTCTTGTACTTACAGAAAATATCTGCACGCACCAGATATATTCCGTTGGTCAGGGTGTACAGTCCACGCTTTTGTACATACGGCCAGTGTTGCCAGATTGGGCTACAAGTAGCGGATTGGGCTACTTATTAATTTTCGAACGCTACAAATCTTAAATTTGCGCTACTTTTTTTCCTTACAGAAATATATATATATTTTTTAATTTTTCCCCTTCCCATTATAAAATGATTCTGAAAGTTTGCAGTTTCTTTACCTTTTTTAAAAGGGACATTTTTGTTGTTGTTGAAAACGCTCTCGCTTTAGTTTTGGATTCTTGATTTGTTTTGCTGATAGAGTGTATAATCTTTCCATATTTATGTTTCAAATCGTAGACTCGGGAAATCGCAAAAATGCACGGAGAGTATGATGGGGAAATTTTTTTTAACTCCAACCATTATTAATTGTTTATCTCCTGGAAAAATAAATCACGTGACTCGCTTTGAAACTCAGAAAAATTAAATCCAAAGTCATTAAACCTGCTGAATGAAAATAGTTGTTGTGAATGACAATGAGTTTCCAAAAAATATCATACTTTTAAATGCTTTTTAGTGAATTCACTTTACTTTTATAAATCACCCTCTATTTACAGTTGTACGAAAAATAGGAAAATTTCTATATCTCTCTATAGCTTAGATTTTCCCGTTGTAAATGGTAAAATTAATTTTTTTGAAGGAAGCTATAATGTGTATTGCTATGGTTACAGTTATTATTTTTCACCTCATTTTGCCAAATATGCAATAAATAAATGAAACAAATAAAAATGAAGTTTTGGATAGTTATCATACTAAAATAAAATTATTATTGCCAAATGGAAATGATAATCAGAATTGGCATCAAGGTGAACGACACGGAGAAATATTTCATAGAAGGCCAAGCCCCACCCAATGATGACGATAAAACGCAAAAAATGGATTTTGTTTTTAAAATAAAAATATATATACTATGAAATTTAAAAAAATAACTAACTATAACAATGAAATTATGAATAAAAATGACTTAAGTTAACTGAAACATAATGCACTTAGTGATCAGGTCAATTGAATAACGACAAATTTTTTTTATTCAAAAATGCCAACATTTTAAACTTTTCGAAACATTTATAGTAATTGCAAAATCACGAGGAAAGATAATTACTTTGAATGATAAACATGGTAATGTATATACTGTGTGTTATAAAAGGAGTTTAGAAAATTATTAGAGCTACTACAGTGAAACTAGCGTAAACTGATCACAAGTTATGGTTTTATAAGAGAAGCCATCTTATAAAAATGATAATAAATTGTTTTTACCAGTTTTGTACTTGATCATCAAAATTTAGATAGGTGATTAATTTATAGACGTGGTCAACTTAAAGGCCTGTTTAGACGATCCAATTTCTTGGACAGAGATTGATTGATATTGATGGAAACTTGTTTTGCTTTGAGCTTGGATCGTGTAAACAAACATCCAAGAACTTGGTCCAACTTCTTGGACGATAGTAGAGCATGTTCTACTTTCCATCCAAGTTTTTTCTCC
Organism: Parasteatoda tepidariorum; assembly: GCF_043381705.1. Lineage (NCBI taxonomy): Eukaryota > Metazoa > Arthropoda > Arachnida > Araneae > Theridiidae > Parasteatoda > Parasteatoda tepidariorum. The sequence goes on along the minus strand of NC_092206.1, from coordinate 59,131,113 downwards.
CTTAACCAATCAGCGTCTTAGGTTTTGTGACGTCAGCAAGCTGGCAGCAAATTATGTCATTTTGTTGTGGGTTTTCATAGATTTTAGTCCAAATAAATTGATCTGTTGAGGTTTATTTGTGTTATTATGATTTTATTTGAATTTATTTAGTAATTTTAAACTTATGTAAGTATTAT